>NC_133367.1:6309491-6381480 GCF_049309525.1 Garra rufa | reverse complement strand
AAGACCTAAGTCCGGGTGGGCCATCTTTGTAGCGCAACCTACAGACTTACTCCTCGCCCTCCCTTGACTCGCACAGAATCTGCGCAAGGAGGCTCACTGGGGAAGGGCGTACTTGGGCCCCGGAGGTCAGCTATGTGCCAGTGTTACTCTGGCAATGGGAGGAATCGGGAGGGCGAGCGGATGTGGCTGGGCCTGCCGATATAACTCCAACTAGCTGCATCACGGGGTGGAGTCGCCATTCTGCAGGTGGGTGGACTGCCGTGGGAACCGGCCGGCTGCATGGTTGAGTGTCCCTGCTTCAAATTAAATGGCAAGTAGCAAAATCTGCCACGTTGGACTCCATGGGAGCAGATGGGAGGAGCTGTAAGCCTCTGTTGTACATGGCAACCCAACCCGTGGTAAGCCACGGGCTGACTTGTCGGCAATACTGCGGGAAAACGCCAGTCCGGAAAGAGCCGAGATGCCATGCCCATCATGGGACTCGATCGTGCTGCAGCGGTCTCACATGAAACAGCTTAGCGGCAAGCGGCTAGAGCTGTCATGTGCCCCAGGAGCCTCTGATTTTGAGAGGACCGCTGTATTGTGCCTGATTAGCTCAGGGACTACAGCACTTACTGCGCGCTCTTGGTAGCAAGGCGGGCCGTCTTGTGGACCAAGTCGGGCTCCCGACCGAGGAAAAGGATTCCCTCGGTTGGCCTGAAGGACCAGATGGCGGGGGTGCCGAAGCACCAGGTCCCTGTATTCGCACAACGGAACTCACGAGTGGGCTGATAAAGCACCAGTCGAAGAGACGGTTGAAGACGCGAATTCCTGTCTGCCGAAGAGGGGACAGGGGAGCTCCCATGGCCTAAAGAAGGCAGGAAGGAGGGGGACTAGTCAAATGGAAGCACCTCGCGCTGAGCGCTCGATCCCCGGGGCAGACCGCAAAAGGGGTGTGCGCTGGGGAAAGATCGAGACGCGACAGCGGGTGCCCTTCAGGCAGATGGCTGCGACCCAGCCCTGGAGACGGAAACATACTTGTATGTGCGTTGTCGTGAGCGTGTGTGCCGACAGCCTAAGGAGGGATCGGAACAGAGCTCCATCCAGGGCGGATGTTAACCCACCACTCTAACTGGACACGTGAAGTCGGGACTCTTATCAAACCCCGACCTCGTCCCGGCTGGAGAGACAGGCTGGATCGCGTCCTTCGCCAGTAGGAACGCGACCTCCGCAGGCAGAACAGAGGCACGCCTGTTTCCGAATAAAGAATGTAAATGGTACCTGTGAGTCTGGGCGGACGCCTGGAGCCGGGCCGTACCGTCCGTATCAACCAGTGTAGTGGTATCAAGGGAACGTTGACCGATGTGACCGTGGTGGGGCAGCCTGGGGAAAGACAGGGAAGGAGACAAAACCCAGAAGGATAAACGTCCTGGAGAAGTGTCTAACTGCACTAAGCAGTGCTTACCTACTTCCCTGGTTCCCAAGCTGGCGACATCCGGTCCCAAGTCTGGTTCCGAGGAGTGGAAGTGCTGCTCAGGAAGGAAACTCGGGGCCGGGGCCCCAGAGGTGAGAAAGTCGGGTCTTTCTTTGATTTCAAATGACCGGCTATGTCCCGCTTCCAGCGGGAGTGTCGACAGAGTAGCTCTCTCCACCTCCGGGGTGCTCGCATCAGGGACGCTTCGAAGCTCTTCCCTCGCAGGACCCTGAGAGGCGAGCGGCGTCCCTCTCCCACGGGCGGCTCGACGTCGGCTGCGAGCCTGGATCGTGTGGCTCAGCAGGGGACGGAGCTGCGGGGGGACGCCCTCGGCGACGGGCAGGCGGAGGCGGGGGCCCAGGCGGCGGAATGGTAACTTGGCGGCGGAGCAGGATATGTTGGACGGCCTCCGTCTGCCTCTGGACCGTTAGAGCGCCAGATGAGACGCCCAGCCCGAATGACGGGGAGGCGTACTGCTCTGTCATCTCGACGGGGTATGCTGATGGGCGGAGGATCGCAGGCTTTTGGGTGCCGGCGATACGTTCGACGCCGCTGAGCAAAAACCCTTCACGGTGTCGCAGAATAGGCCGCTCTGGGGGATGGGAGAGTCGAGAAAGCGAACTTTGTCGGCCTCTGCCATCTGGGCCAGAGTCAGCCAGAGGTGGCGTTCCTGGACCACGCAGGTGGACATCACCTGACCAAGGGGACGCGCCGCGACCTTAGTGGCCCGAAGGGCGAAGTCAGTGGCGGCGCGGAGTTCTTCAAATACCCCCTGGTCAGGACCACTCTCGTGCAGGCCTTTAAGTGCCTGCGCCTGGCACTCTTGCAGTGTTGCCATGGCATGCAGGGCGGGGCAGCGTGTCGGGGGGCGCAGAAAAGGCCCAGCCGATGAGGGCGGAAGAAAATTCACATGCCCTGAAAGGGAGACGCGGAGGGCCCCACCAGGCGGCCGCGCCCGCGGGCAAAGGTGCACCGCGACGGCGCGCCCGACCCGGGGGACCGCCACGTACCCCTTGGCTGCCCCGCCATCGAGAGTGGCGAGGGTAGAGGAGCTGGAGTGCGCTTCAAATGGATAGGGCGCCATCGATTTTGTCAGCTCCTCATGCATATCCGGTCAGAATAGGACCGGGGGGGAGCGCGGCGCTGCCGCCAGTGCCCCCCCCCAGGAACCAGTGGTCCAGCCTAGAAGGATCGGCCGGAGGCCCCGGAGGAACCTCCAAACCGATCCCCCCCGGCTGCCCGGAGAAGCATAGCCGACAGTTCGACATCCACCTCCGGGGGGGCAGCGACCACGGGTGGGCGCTGCGCCGCGGGAAGAGATGTGTCACCGTCTGACTCTCCCTCTGATGCTGTGACAGACATCTCATCCACGAAGGAGACGCTCAGCCCGCCAGGCGGAGAAGCGTACTGCTGCGGAAACTCAACGGGACCACGCTGAGACAGAGAAGTCCGCAGGGCTTTTTGAGCCGGCGGAAAGTTCTCTATCATAATTTGAATGTCCCCCCTCGGGCCCCACCGCGGTGGCCGAAGCGCATTGGCAGCTCAACGGCTGACCACGGGAGGGAGGCGGGGGGAGCCAGCTCGCGAACGAGCGGCGGGACTTCAGCGTGGCCATGGTCATGCTTTCACCGCATGAACCATTCGTGAGCGCCACCCCAGCGTGCTCAAGGCTAAACACGTGAGGCAGCGCTCATGTCCGTCTGCTGAGGAGAGGAAACTACCACACCCAGAAACGCACGGCCGCAAAGACATTCTGAAAAGAACGTCTGAAACGGCCGCTAGAAATTGCTCTTTTGTGATCCCGGTTTGCCCAGGGAGGGGCCGCGGGGTAACCGTGCACTCACCGGGGCTGCTCGCTGGAATGCAAAGGCTTTATATGGCCGTGAAAACGGCCGCCCGCAGGATCACGCTGGCGGCTGCCAAACAATGCTCTTTCTGTGAAACACTCTTTTAGTTTTGGCAGCGCAGCAGCAGGAGGGAGCATGAACTCTGAAGAACTCTTATCAGCTGTTTAGAGGCTCGACACATCGGCTCTGAAAGCAAAAGTCTGACTGAGTGGTGCGCACGTCCACTCGCCAATTTTCAATTGGCCTTTTTAATAAGGCTCAGAGGTGATCAGTCTCTCAAGCGAGATCCCAATGTAACGTCGAAGTGATTCGACTGAAGGGGTAACACAATGTAACATACACAATGGTCACTGACATGTGGCTGGGGCTATAGTGCCATCTAGTGGTCGCTACTTTTCTTCGGCTCATCTGCGCATGGATCACGTGCTGTGTGTGTGGATTGAACTAAAAGAAGGCTAAAAGGGTGGAACGAAAGTCTCAAAATTCAAATGAATCAAATAGAATCGACTCAGAAGAGATGTGAATGAATGCACTCGTGTCGCAAATGCACAAATGCACATTTCAGTCTCCAATGATACAAACCATAACATTTGAATTTACAAATGTGTCTCTGTTTGAACAAAACTCTGCACATTAATCTTTTTCCAAATCTTGTACACATTAATGAATTGCACTGGGCCTTGTTTGTGTGTGAAATGCTGTAAACTGTGAAAATGAAGTCTCAAAATCCAAATGAACTGAACAAGATTGACTCGAACAAGACGTCAATAAATGCACGCGGGTCACGTGATCCACAAATGCACAGGATCCTTTTTGCATGAGCAATTTATGATGTATTAATGCAGAGCAATTGTTTTTTATTTGCAAACATGTCTGTGTTTGTACAAATCTATGCACAATCATTTAATCCTGAATTACACTGACTCGAATTGAAAGGCATTTGTTTGTGGTTGGTAAGATACATGCATAAAATGTATGAAGTACATGGATAGTTGTGCGTGAATCTATTAATCGTTTTGAGTCTAAAATTAGGTATTTAGGTAATGGTAATGGTAATTTACGGAAAAGCTCCTAATATGTGGGGGCATGGTGGGCTTTGGCGATAGGTGCTACCGATGTCCTGTCAACAGTGTTGGGTGTAACGCATTGCAAGTGATGCGAGTTATATAATCAGATGACCTTTTTTCCCAAGAAACTAGTAAAGTAATGCATTACTTTTTTTAATTTACAAAAAAATATGCAAGTTCCTTTTTCAAATAAATAATGGCAGTTACTTTTTCCCCATTTATTGTGTGACAAGTCAAATCGGAAGAAATCGGAAGTGAACTATGGTACTAATGTAAACATCCATTTACTCATCTCACTTGCAAAAACAGAAGAGAAAAATATTCTAGTATTCCTCTAAATGGAAGAAGAAAAAAAACTGTAAAATACAAACTCAGAATATGACACAAATCTGCAATAGTTAAATAACACAAATTCTGTAGCCCTGCCTAGCCTAATGGTTAATGTGGCCCTGGTTGTGACATTACTGTTGGATTCAGTATAGCCAAATTCAGCACTGCATTTTTAGTCTCAGATCTGGAGCTCTTTCCTAATGTTACCCAGTGCATGCATCTAATGAGTAAACTGATGTCCCATGTGCTGGTGCTGATTCTGACATGAAAGAGAAATGGATTTGCGATGTTTGTGACCAGTGTAGATATGATGTTAGGATGACAAGGAAGGCAATGCAAAGACTTTTTCATAACTTACACTACACAGCATCTACAGGTATCTCTATGGTTTTGCTGATATACTGTAGTAATCTTGCGTTTGCCTCTCTTTAGTATTTCCTCTCCTCCTATTACATGTGTGAATCAGTGGTCAGGGATAAAGAGGTAATACGATAGAAAGAGGCATTGATCTTCAGCAGACTATCACAATGTGATGTTCCAAAATGAGTAATTTTCTGAGTTTGGTTTCAATAAAAGCTGTTTTTTTAACTAACAAGAAAATTTTGACTTCTGAAACGTAGAGGATGTTTTTATAGTATGTCGACTTCTTACATGTCAAAAGATCAAGAGAAATGCAATTTATCATTTCATCACCCCTTTCAGTTACTGTAAAGGTTTTTGGGTAAGCTGATGTGTAAAATATTTAAGGTTTCTTGGCCTTTTGAATTCAGTCATACACTAAATTGCACAGTAAACTGAACAGGACCGAAATAATTCACTTTATGAGTATTTTTTTTATCATGTATTTACAGTATTTTAAGGAAATTAGGTGAATCATACTCTGGCCAAACACATTATTCTTAAGCAATTGTTTGAATTAAGTACTATGTATATGTAAAATGCACATTGAAGATACTCAGCTGAATGTAATGAACCATTCTTTTGGTTTTAATAATAACTTTCTATTTAGTTAAAAATGTAAATTTTACTGTAGTAATCTGAAAAAGGAAAGACATGCACCTGTCAGATGGTGAAATATTTTCCTCTCTGATCATAAGAAGAAAGATGTTAAACCTATTTGTAGTAACTGTATATAATATAATATTATACAAGTTATATCATTAATGTAATAAATACCTTTTTTGTAGACTTTCAGACTGCAGTATCACTGAAGAAGGTTATAAAGCTCTGGCTTCAGCTCTGAGATCAAACCCTTCACACCTGATAGAGCTGGATCTCACAGGAAATGATCCTGGGCAATCAGGAGTGAAGGAGCTCAATGATTTACTGCAGGATGAACTCTGTTCATTAAAGACCATCAGGTGAATCACCATTGTTGAATAAGAATGACATGAACTGGAATTGAATAGAAGTACAGAGAAATTCAACACATACACAAATGATCTGAAATCCTTTTCTGCTTCCTTTAGGTTTTTGAAAAGTCCTGCTGCAGAGGAAGCGTGTGAGTATCTCACTGAAGTTCTGGGTAAAAGTCCATTATTACTAAAAGAATTTGATCTGAGTGAAGGTAAATTAGGAGATCTGGATTGGGACAAACTCTCTGCTCTTTTGATGGACTCTCATAGCAAACTGGAGAAAATAATGTGAGTGAACATTATTTATACATTGAAAGATGTATGATATGAAGAGCTGTTGATCTGATGTGTGTTGAATATGTCCTGAATAATAATCAAGCATTGCATTTCAGTTCAGGCAGGCCACGTCAGTCAAGCTTGCATCAGCTGATAGTCAGCTGTTCCTGACGTGCACCAATCTAGTCTTGACGCTTACCACAGCGGTCCATTTAATTCCATTCTATCACATCGCTGCTCACAATCAAACTCCCTCGTCCAACTCCAACTCCACCCACCTGAACCTGTAATCTAATCTGACTTTTGTTTCTTTCTGTATCAGTTCACTACATTGCAAGTATTCTCTACCATATATTTGTATTTTCTACAATTTATACAAATTGTGAATTGTAATTATGTAGGCATTTCCTGGTCCTGTTCTGTACCCCAGGGGGTTTGACTTGCTGCTCTCCCCGCTCTGTTCAAGCATGGTTGCATAGTGTCAAGTTTTGCCCAGAACAGAACCATACCACCAACACTAATAGTATGCAATATAATTGTAATAAATATACATTGACAAAAGTGGTTTTGACTGAAATGCTGTTTTTTGTGTTCAGACTGAATAATTGTGAGCTGACAGAGAAAAGCTGTTCAGTTCTAGCTGCTGTTCTCTCCTCCAAAACCATCCTGAAAGAGATGAACCTGAACAACAGTCGTCTGCTGGACTCAGGAGTCAAAGTGATCTGTGAGGGACTGAAGAATCCTGTGTGTGAGCTGAAGATACTGAAGTAAGTACATTTCACCAACAGCTACACTTAACAGCAGAGCAATGCAATTAATATTGAACATTGGCTGGTGATGGGACTAATTAAAATTTTAACATTTAGAAGATATATTAAAATTTAGAAATATGATTTCTGTTGTCGTTTTGACTGTGCAACCTACTCAGAACATTTTTTTTTGTTCCTTTTTTTGTGGTTTGTAGACTTTCAGACTGCAGTATCACTGAAGAAGGTTATAAAGCTTTGGCTTCAGCTCTGAGATCAAACCCTTCACACCTGATAGAGCTGGATCTCACAGGAAATGATCCTGGACAATCAGGAGTGAAGGAGCTCAATGCTTTACTACAGGATCCAAACTGTCAACTTAAGACACTGAGGTGAGAGATGATAAAATAATGCAAAATAAAGGACATGCATGTAAATTAGTTATATTATATATAAATATTATATTATTTTATTTCAATAAATCAATAAGGTTCAAAATTTGTTGCATCAAAAATGTAAAAAAAAAAATAAAACGAGCTTGAAAGATTAGATGCTGCAGCTGCTGTTATTTTGTCAACACAGTTTAGTTGTGTTAAAAGTTACAGGTTAATCAGTAATTTTGGGTGTCTCAATAATTAACAGTTACAATTGTGTTATTGTAGAAATTTCTTATGGAAAAATATTCAGAGCGACTTATTATCCAGATTGTTTAAATGTAACTGAATGCACTTTACATTAATTTAAATCAAGCTCAGATTCACATCACTTTAGATCTACTACAGCAGATCTATAACAGGCCACAAACATGTGATGTGTGTCAGGAGAGGACTGGTGATAATTCAACACACACACACACAAACACACACACACAAATGTCTGAACCTGCAGTTCCTCTCATAATGAGCAGAATTACTGTTGCATCAGCACAGTCATTAGTTAAATAAAACTCCCTAGAGATGGTCTAAACCCTGATCGTGTTCCCTGTTAGTGGATCAGCAATCCGGTGTTTGGTGTATACTGCTGCATAATAATAGGAAGAGCTGACATCAAAAGATCAACAAAATAATCTGCTATGAATGCTTTGCTGTCACAAACTAGTTATCCCTTTGCTAACTTTCCTCATCTCATGCTTACAAGCCAGAGATGAGGAAATCCAGAAATCTTGAGATTTTCTTTTGAGAGTCATGATCTAGTGAGCTTATGCCCCTGAGATTCTTTTAAAGGATTAACTTTTGATGTTGTCTTTCTTTAAAAAAAAAAAAAGTATTCGTATATTTAAATGTTCAACTGTTTAAACTTGACCTAGAGCTTTTTGTTACAAAAAAAAAAAAAAAAAAAAAAATTAATAATCTTTTAATTTTTGTTATTTAATGCACATTGAATTGAATCCTGCTTCATCTTCTCTTCTGCAGGTTTTTGGGTCCTGCTGCAGAAGAAGCATGTCAGTATGTGACTGGAATTGTGGGTATAAACCCGTTACTCCTGAGAGAGCTGGATCTGAGTGAACATGAACTAGGAGACACACGAGTGAATCAGATCGCTGCTCTACTGGAGGATAAACACTGTCAACTTAAAACACTGAGGTGAGTATCTTACATCATTTCACATGTTACATGACTAGAAATGTTACAGTCAGAGGTTGTGTTAGACTTCAGGCCTCGCAAAATTTAATAATCTCTGGTATTCCTTCGGGCAGGTGCTCTTTAGATTTTGGTAGCCGGAAAATTTATGTAACTAGCCAAAATAAGAGTCTAAATGAGTCTAAATGTCAATCAAAAATGTTTTTAATACACAAATATAAACAAATATCAAGGAAGGAATTTTATTTCACTATTTAGTGTATCACTATTTAGCAGAATTTTAAAATATCAATTCATGGCAATTTATGACCCTTTTTAAGAGCTGCACAACTAAAATGAACAGTGTGAGTGGGGTTGGAGATGTGCAGATGAGCTCAAACAGCTTCAAATAAATGATCTGCCTGCCACCCACCCGCACCTATATTTTTCTCTGATTTAGCTAACCACACCGATCGTCCTATTACAATAATTTAAATTCTTAGTTTTGCATGATGATATGATGAATGGATGGTTCATTTTAACAGCTAATCTGCACATCGCTGCACACTTATATACGCTTAATCACTTGTGCTTTTAAGCCAAATCCACGCTGAAAAGAATAACATTAACTGATCTGGACGTAACTCTCTGCAATCTTTTCTCTATATTAGAGCTGTTCTGAACTTACTATATGAACACATACTGGATCCTTGGACTGAAATGTTTACAGGGTTTCACCAGTTTAAGAAATTTCAGATCATAAAAATCAGTTTCTTTTCATGTTTAAGGTATTGTTTTAGTTATAATGTACTGATTAAAATTAGTAATCAAACTCGCCTCCCCTTGACATGCTCTTGTATATAAACTGTCAGTATCTGTGGTGAAGGAGTGAACGGAGTGGGCGTCCATTTTCCTGATTCTCAGTTAATGTTTGTGCCACAGAAAACATTGTAGAATCATCAGCATATATAACTATATTTGCCTTATCAACAACATATGGTAAATCGTTTATAAAGATCGAAAACAATAATAGATCTACACAACTTCCTTGTGGAACACCACAACAGGTATTGTTAGCCTCTGAGAAAGATGCATTATTAAACACTCATTTTTTATTAGAAAGATCATTTTCAATCCAATCAAGAGCTGTTAGTGAAAAACCATAAAGTCATGGTAAATAACATCAAAAGCTGTTGTAAAGTCTAGTACAACATCACTGACCAATTTCTTATCATCTAGACATGCTAGCCATTCATCTGTCATGTGTATAAAAGCAGTACTTGTGGAGTGTCCTGGTCTATAAGCAAGTTGTACATTAGTAAGTAATCCTTTAATTCTAAAATATTGTAAAATGTGCTTAACAAATAATTTCTACAAGAACTTGCTCAAAATAAGAAGAATACTAATGGGCCTACAATTAGATCCTGAAAAATCGTTTTTTCCCTTTTCAAGTAATAATATAATTTTTTTATTTTTTTTCTATAGATTCGGATATACACCACTAAACAAACATATATTCAATATATGACAAATTAGTTAAGTGAGCTGATTAGCTACTATTTTTAGCAATTTACCATCCAAATTATCAAATCGACAAGATTTGTCATCTGGAATTGAAAGCAACATCTGTTATACTGTATTTTGATCAATGGGACTAAAAATTAAAACAACATATTTAATCTTTCATCATTTTAACAATGGGATTACACACTAATTACAAATTGTTACTATACATGCTAGATCGTAAATGTACTTTATTAATGAAAAAACTGTTAATAATAATTAACTATATCTAAGGGTTAAATGATAAACTGCCCATAATTTTCCACACACCCTTGAAAATTGTCTTATTACACATTATTTAATTTAATGTTTTCCACATTTTCTTACTATTACCAGCTGCACATATAATTTTTTTATTATAATATTCCCTCTTTTTAAACATGTAATTTTGTAACCCTGTATCTTACCTTGCGATACAATAGTTTGTTACAATCATTTCCTGATTTCTGTGCAGCCTCCTTTGCCATGCCTTTGAAGCATTAATGACCTCAGTTCATCATCGCGCCAGGGTGCATTTTTAGCTTTTACTGATCTTTTCTAAGTGAAGCATATTTATCAATTATCTTATTTATTATACCCATAAAGGTATTAAGGCAATAAAAAATGTATAGTTACTAAGATTAATTTGATTCAAATCAGATTGATGTCATGTTCATGTTTATGACACATTTTAAAAGAAGTGGAGACTGAAGAAGTGCAATTTGAGATATAGACAAACTAAAGAATTGCAGTAATCTAGATGAGACGTAACAAATGCATGAACAGCCATTTTTATAGTTTTAAGAGTGAGAAAGTTTTCAATATTAGACAGTAAACAAAGCTGATAGAAACTGGATCCAATAACAGAAGATATATTTTTATTAATTTAAATTTAAATGTAAATATTGGTCAACAACAACACCTAGGTTCCACACCTGAAAACAAATAAACTTTCCAACTCAGGACTTATAGAGTGAGAGTTTTCATTAGGACCAAAAACAATTACCTCGGCATTTTCTTCATTTAGGAAAAGGAAATTTTGGGATGATTTAAACTCCTCTAAACATTACAGAAGAGAAGTAATCACAGTGAAAGTGTTTCTTTTGGTTGCAAGATAGATTTGTATCATCTGCATAGAAATGAAAAGACACACCCTGTTTCCTTAGAATAGAGCCCAGAGGTAGCATGTAGAGGGAGAATAGAGAGGGACCTAAAATAGAGCCTTGTGGAAGGCCACAGGTCAGAGGTGCAGGGGAAGTCAAGTCACCATTAGAAATGGAAATGGAGAAAAAAAAAAAAACCTTGGAAGAACTCAGGCTGAGCCGGGGGGCCAGTTCTTCTCTGGCCAAATGTAACCAGCAGTTTGTTCCATGTTGCTGCAAAGTCAGATTGCAGAGGCCTCAGCAGGTTCCCCTGGTCTTGTGCTGATGACGGTCGAGGTGAAGAGGTCTCATCTAGTTGACGACGTCTCACTGACATTCAGGGCTGTAGAGGTTGTCTCTAGGTGTTGATCCACCAGACTGGATCCGGGGGACTGCAGTGATCATCTGATCTGGATACATGATCTGGTGGCTACGGTTACCTCGGAATAAGAATGAAACAGACTAGTATTAGCATAGATGCCATTTTTCTTACGATGCAACAAGTACATCAGGTGTTATGGGAAGTGTTTCTGGTTCCGGTTGACCTAATTAATGCAGCCTAACAATCCTTTAACGGATTTGAATTATAGAAATCTGTTAATGTTTTATCTGTGAACCATGTTAAAGGATAACTATTGCCAAAATGCAACCTGGCTGTTTTTTTTTTACTGTAAACGAGACAAACTTATATCTAAAAGCATAATTACGACAAACGAGCCGTTTTTGAGATTGACAGTGATTTAGATTTGTGGTCAGTGGCCGGTGAATGGGAGAACTAGGGGCATATTTTTGAGCGTATCAAAATCAATATTTTTACAACACTAAGAAGGCTCGACACACCATGAAACTTTGCTCGAAGTATCGTCTGGGTCTCGACACATGAACTCCAGCATTGAGAACATTGTTCGTGTACACAGAGTTTACTAAAAAGAAAGGTTTTGAACAACTCACTTTCACTGTTCGAGTCTCCGTCTTGCCAGTCAAGAGGTATCGATCTTCGAATGCGAGAATCTTATATATTAATGTTTCTTATATGAGGCTCTTTTTACAACTAGAAGGTTAATATTGTTTTTCACTTGCGACAAAACAACGAAATAGCTGTGCATTTATATGGAAATATGCTTTAGGAGCTATCCATCTTTACTCTTCTCAGTATTACGTTGCATTCGGAGATCGATACCTCTTGTCTGGCAAGACGGAGACTCAGACAGTGAAAGTGGGTTGTTCAAAACGTTCTTTTTAGTAAACTCTGTGTACACGAACAATGTTCTCAATGCTCGAGTTCGTTTTGAGTACGCTCAAAAATATGCCCCTAGTTCTCCCATTCACCGGCCACTGACCACAAAACTAAATCACGGTCAATCTTGAAAATGTCTCGTTTGTCGTAATAATGCTTTTAGATATAAGTTTGTCTCGTTTACAGTAAAAAAAACAGCCCAGGTTGCATTTTGGCAACAGTTATCCTTTGAAGAGGTCTTTAATCTAGATTAAACTGACAGAGTGTCTGCCTCCCAAACAATGTTAGGTAGATTGTTCCAGAGTTTGACCGCTAAATAAAATAAAAGGACCTGCGTCCCACAGTTAATTTTGATATTCTAGGTTGTAACGCTCAGCCAAATCAGGCAGGCTACACAAATAAAAGTTAGTTCGGTAATCCCTCTCTTAACCCTTATTCAAAGGAAGTTATACAGAATAGACAAACAACGTGAAGATTGGATACCATCCACAAGTGTATTTACAGTGCAAAAGACCAATACCAAAACGACAACATATGCACATAAACAACATATAGTATGAGCGTGTGTAAACTCCAAAAAACAGTCCAATGTTTGTGTATGTGTGTGCGTGTGTACGATTGCTTCGGCCTCACCGGTAAAGCTTTTGAGTCCGTGAGCACGAAGACGATGAACAGCGCTGTCCTGTAACAGAATCGCCCGAAACACAGTCCAACCAGGTCGTAATCCTCAACGAGATTAATCCCCAAGTGCAGTATTTCCACGAAGGCTGATAATCACAGGTAAAGACAGCGTTAACGATCGTATATCCAGAGAGCCCTCTGGAACGCTGAAAAGCCGGCTTCTTTTATCGGAAGTGTATAATCAGGTGTTTTAGATGACGTCAGGGATTTCCCTAACGTAGCGCGGCAGAACTCTCGCGAGACAAGAACAGGGGAAACCACATTTTGCGGGGCAATACAGACAAGGGGATAAAATTGCACCAGCAGATACAAATAAATAAGCAATTTAGCAATTCATTAACTGCTTATAAATATCCCTCTTATGTGGCCGTGCTACAAGGTATTATCAAATTGCCGGAGTTTTCAGAATTCAGCAGACTTGAGGGACTATAATGTTAAAAAAAAAAAAAAAAAAAAAAAAAACTCACTCTAATTTTTACTTGTACTTAAAACAAAAAACAAAAAAAACTTTCTGTCAGACGGGTATGACAGCAGGTATGACTGCTGAAGAAACAAAGTCACCTACATCTTGGATGCACAGGGGGTAAGCAGATAAACATCAAAGTTTTATTTTTAGGTGAACTATCCCTTTAAGTTAGACATTTTGTCACTAAACATCTCAACAAGCTTTCACAGAGAGCATTAGATGCAACAGGCAAGGTGTTAAAAAAGGATTTGCAACAGATTGAATGACTGAAAACAAAACCTTAGGTTTGGAGTGATTTCAATTAAATTAGAAAAAGTCTAAGTCTGTGCAGCTTTCACAGACTTAGCAGTCTGGTAAAATGTAAGAGAGTCTTTAAACATTTGAAGAGGGATAAGCAGACTGTCCTTTTCCCATTTTCTTTCTGCTTTTCTATAGTTTGGTTTTAGGAGATGGGTATGAGAGTTTTGCAACAGTTCAGATTTTGTACAAAAATGTACTTATTAGGCACGACCAGACGGGTCCCACTTTATATTAAGTGTCCCTAATACCTGTGAAGTTACATGGTAACTAGATGTGTACGTAGCATGTAACTACAGTGTATGTACACATTGGTACATTGTATCTACAGCTCTAATACTGGTGTAATTACACACATGTAACAACTCACTGAATATCATTTGTAAGTACAAATGTGTAACAGGACATTGATAACAACACTTTTTTCACTTCTGGAAGTACACATGTGTAACAAGAATTATGTAACTACATTTTGTAACAACAATATGTACTCACAGAAGTTTTTACATTTCCACACAGTCTTCAATACTGCAGTTACCAGGTTGGGATACCCTGAAACATTATTGAAATCGTGATGATTCCTATGTAGGCTACATATAATTTTTGTATTCATGTATTTGTGAACACTGAATTAGAATTAAAGTATCAATTTGTAATACCAGTGTACTTACATGATAACTCCTCAGGAACTGTCTACTTAATATAAAGTGTAAAATGGTCACAACCTACAGAGTAATATATAAACTGTGTTTTCAAATGCATTATTAAATAGTTTACTTAATATGAAATTATAACTTTCCATCCTGTTCTGTGTGATTTCTGTTGCCAACTCTATTCCAAGCATATGTAAACATAATGTTTAACAAGACTACACTTTAAACCTTTAAAATAAATAACTTTTCTACAATCGTTTAACCATTTATGTAATTTTAACTTCGTTTGTAGCGGTGGGACACAGCAGGCGTTTTCTGACATCCCTGCGACTAACAATAAAACCATAAAATACACCAAACACGCATCATAATTATAAAATGAAACAATTTTATTTGTGCGCTATAAGATCTTCAGAATCCATACCATTGCGAGGAACATGCCCAAATTTTTTTTTTAAGAATTCAAATACAACCGCGTCAGGAAACGGCAGTTTTTACGGCAGGAAAATCGAGCTCTCATTGGCTCTCGCCAGCATTCGTCACAGTTTACGACATGCCGTGTTTCTGGTGAGATATGTTTGAATGTTGTGCGGGCGCATAGTCTTTGGCCGCATTTACGGAGAGGATCAGGAAAATAATCTGGATAATATTTCAGCGAATAATAACTTTAATTCCGCTCTGCACCTCAAACAAACCTACTGTATTCTGCCAGAGAGGAATGCGGCTGCAAAAGCATCGCCATTTGGATTACTTTTTGGTATGACTGTTGATATTTTTGCATTAAATAAATTATTGTAATTGCAATTTTTGTCATGTTTTTTTTATTATTGTACTGAGAGAGATATGGTTAACGTTAGGTTTAGAGGTAGGAGTGAAAGGACCGACTCACTGGCCCGAAAGCAAAGTCCAGCAATCTGGTTTAAGGTTTATTGCATGTCCGGTCATTTCACAGCGCTTCAAGATTTAGTTTCAATTTTGATCTGGCTCCGTATTAATCTGACTCCAATTTTACACATTTATTAAAATTAAATTATAATAGCAAATTTGGATGCTGATCATAAAGTTAATTGTGTTGTAATTTAGATACCCGATTATTCTGGACGTGCTATACTTTCAATTATTCGTTCATTGGGAACCTAATGTCGTCTGAGTCTGGCGTCGGCCGGAGCGCCAATCTCGTAACACAAAATCGCCAGCCTGATAATTAATCAGAGGTTGCTGGGGACTAATATCTTCTTGTCAGCTGCCTACTGCTCGCTTTTACAAAAAGTATAGGTTATTTAGTCTTTCCAATACACAACTTGTTAACTCCAGTGATAAGCAGAAATCAGGAGGTCTTCAGAGAACGTGCCTACTGCTCCTGTTCATTCCTAGCCTCCAGTTTGTCTTATCCTGGCCGTATATTTATGCGCACAAAAGCGTCCTCACAATTTACTGGTCATAATGATTTCAGGACGTATCAGAATAGCCAAATATAACATTTTATTTGTCAGGTAAAAATGTATCATGCCAATTACACAATTAAACAATGAGAATCCAATTCAATTTCAATTTAGATAAATACATAACCTCAATAACCCAAAGAAGTATCTAAGAGTGGGAAATGCATACCTGATTATCAGAGAGACACACTGCAGCATGAGAGACTTGGAGGTTTAGCTCCAGAGACTCTTGCATACAGTGGGGGTCATTTGGCTACAAAATCCCCCAGTACTGTTTTACCACTTGCCTTATATACCAGACCAACACAAACAAATCTTCTAATCACCTTTTGGTCTTTCAGGAGTTCTCGCAACCCCAGGCTCGCACCTGGTTGGGGGTTCACATTCGCCCCTAAAGGGAGAACACACCCAATGGCAACAAACCCAATTCTATGGAAGTTTTCAATCTTTCTTACAGTATATGTGACTGCTATGAAATTGAGACCATTTTACCAAACACACAGAGACCATTAAAATGATATCAAACATGAAGGAGAAAAACAATACATTCACAAGATATAACATGTGGATGCTCTTACTGATTTCCAGCAAAAGCTTTTGGGAAGAAAGGTGAGAGAGTGGGAGAAGAGAGGGGGGTAGGTCAGGGTGGGGTTGTTTGCTTTCTTTGAAGATCCCTCTTCAGATTAGTTTTTATTGTTTTGCTGCATGCCATCTGTTCGTACTGTATGTTAATTCCATGAGGAGATAATTTAACTCCTTACAGGAGTGTGATTACTATAAAAATATTTTTATGCTATATTGTTAGTAAAAATGGTAATTTCCCTGCATATATTTTTGTCAGTTACGATTTATATCCTTTTATATTTGCTATAAAATGGGTAGCTTTAGGTTTGGGGGTAGGTTAAGGGGGCTAAAAATATAAATAGTGTATTAATAAAAAGGCATTGATACGAATATTTAATGAAATGAAAGATACGTAAATATTTTACGTTTTTAGCAAAACATACGTAGCTATTTGTACGTTTTAAACGTTGAAATACATCTAAATTGTGCATCTAAAAATACGTAAAAATACCAACGTATAAACAATGAGACCAGGCTGGACCATTTTACACTTTATATTAAGTAGACAGTTCCTGAGGAGTTACCATGTAAGTACACTGAAATTAAAGTGTTGCACAGAGGTTTACATTTGATATATTACTCTAAGTTGTGACCATTTTACACTTTATATTAAGTAGACAGTTCCTGAGGAGTTACCATGTAAGTACACTGGTATTACAAATTGATACTTTAATTTTAATTCAGTGTTCACAAATACATGAATACAAAAATTGTATGTAGCCTACATAGGAATCATCACAATTTCAATAATGTTTCCGGTCATTCCAAACTGGTAACTGCAGTATTGAAGACTGTGTGGAAGTGTAAAAACTTCTTTGAGTACATATTCTTGTTACAAAATGTAGTTACATAATTCTTGTTACACATGTGTACTTCCAGAAGTGAAAAAAGTGTTGTTACCAATGTCCTGTTACACATTTGTACTTACAAATGCTATTCAGTGAGTTGTTACATGTGTATAATTACACCAGTATTAGAGCTGTAGATACAATGTACCAATGTGTACATACACTGTAGTTACATGCTTCGTACACATCCAGTTACCATGTAACTTCACAGGTATTAGGGACACTTAATATAAAGTGGGACCAAATGTAATATTATTGTGTGAGAGATTATTATTTTATTTAGCTTTTTGTGCTGAAACCAATAACTTGTGCTCAAAAAATGTCTCAATGTTGATTTTGGTGAGCTTAATATGTATGTTTTCTTCTGTCTTCTCTCTTTCTCTCGATGCAGGTTAAAATACTGTGATTTGACAGATGAAGGTTGTTCTGCTCTGACTTCAGCTCTGAAATCAAACCCATCACACCTGAGAGAACTGGACCTGAGTGAGAGTAAACTAGGAGACTCTGGAGTGAAAAACCTCAGTGATCTACTGATGAACCCACAATTCAAGCTGGAGAAACTAGAGTTAGTATCATTATACTGTACAGCAGTTACAGTCAGATTAAACTGTTTAGTTTCTTAAAAGCATGAAATCAAAATTGTGCAAATATATATTTAAATAAATATATTGGTGCTTATTATAATAGATTTATCCAGGTACATTATTTCCTAAAATAATTTATCTTTGTGATCTTTAATGAAAATAACTACCCCTTTCACTCACAAAAACATTTATTCTCTTCTCAATCTGTCAGTCACATGAGATCAGAGCAATAGCAAACAACAATTATACTGGTTTTCATCAAAAAAATTATTCCTGACCTTTCACTCAGACATGCATCACAATAAGAAAAAAATATGATCACAAAATGTTTTAGTTTATGACTATATAATTATTCATGTACTTCTATTGTTTTCAGGCTTTAGCAACACTTTATTTATTGCACTTTATGGTGTTTACTCATGATTCATTTAACTCACACATTAACAACATGACTGATTCATTATTCTTTCTCTTTCTGTCTTCAGTCTGTGTGAATGCAGTATTACGGAGGAACAATGTCTCATCCTGACTTCAGCTCTGAAATCAAACCCATCACACCTGAGAGAACTGGACCTGAGCTGGAATCAAATAAAAAACACAGGAGTGAATGACTTATGTGACGTACTGAAGGATTCACACTGTAAACTGGAGAGATTGAGGTCAGTAACATTCACATACAAGAATAAAAAAAGTGTTTTACTTAAATGAAACGATAAAATGAAGTGTGACTTTTCTCATTTCTCTCAATGTAGGTTAAGTGACTGTGAAATGACAGATGAAGGTTGTTCTGCTGTGACTTCAGCTCTGAAATCAAACCCATCACACCTGAGAGAACTGGACCTGAGCTGGAATAAACTAGGAGACTCTGGAGTGACAAACCTCAGTGATCTACTGATGAACCCACAATTCAAGCTGGAGAAACTAGAGTTAGTATCATTATACTGTACAGCAGTTACAGTCAGATTAAAGTTCACTGTTTAGATTAAGACCGCTGGGATCTTGTCACATCATTTGTAGCGCTGCACTTTCTGGCATTTCTCCGTCTGAAGAAAGATTCAGAAATACTATGTTTTTATGTGTATCTGTAAAAACAGCATGAAACTTGCTGAAATTAGATATTTTTGCTGTGAAACAAACAGAAGTGACAACAGATAAAAAAGCAGTCTAACATATGACAGATGATTCTGACAGTTATATTTATAGGGGACTAATGCTATATTTCACTAAATCTTTTATCAAGGGAAATGCATATTTAGTAGGGCTGTCAGTCGATATATTTTTTTTATTAGCGTAATTGAAACATGTAATTATTTAAAAGCTAAATAAATGCAACTGTGAAAATACCCACAAAAGATTATTTTTGGGTATTAAATGAGTAAAAAAGTAAAGTATCAAGTTAGCATTACAAACTGTAATATTGCAATAAAAATACAAACTGTAAAATTGTAATCAAATTTTACAGCGTGTGATATTTGGGTCATAATCAGCTCTCATGCAGTAGCTACTGGTCTCCCTGCTTATGTAATATAATTTATCCTGTGATATAAATATGAGACAAAAACTCATAACTGGCATTTTTCCACAAACATGTTGAATTTCCGCATAAATGCATTTATGGAGTTGTTACCCTGAATCATATTTGTTAACTATATGAAATATAAGATGACATACAGGTCTGGGGATGGAGTCAGTGCATTAACTGCATTCAAATATTTAATCACATAAGTTTTAAGAACTAATTAATGTGTTAAACTGACAGCCCTAATATTTAGTATATTAGTATAGATAGAAATCAAACCCATCACACCTGAGAGAACTGAACCTGAACTGGAATGAACTAGAAGACTCTGGAGTGAAAAACCTCAGTGATCTACTGATGAACCCACAATTCAAGCTGGAGAAACTACAGTTAGTATCATTATACTGTACAGCAGTTACAGTATTATTAGTTTACTGTTCTGTTTATTTTAAGAGTTTTGTGTGTATTTGTGACTGTATACTCCTAAATTATTTTTACCTCGTTTTTGAGCATTCTGTCTTAATTTCATTGTGTTCTTTTGCTGGTGTATTAGTCAATGTATGGCATTTGCTGATGATCATCATATATCTGAGTCATTGTCTTTCTCTTTCTGTCTTCAGTCTGTATGGATGCAGTATTACAGAGAAACAGTGTCTCATCCTGACTTCAGCTCTGAAATCAAACCCATCACACCTGAGAGAACTGAACCTGAGCGGAAATAAACTAGGAGACTCTGGAGTGAAAAACCTCAGTGATCTACTGATGAACCCACAATTCAAGCTGGAGACACTAGAGTTAGTATCATTATATTGTACAGCAGTTACAGTCAGATTAAAGTTGACTATTTATTTTCATAAACTCACCATGAAATTAAAGTTGACAGTTATTATTTTGGTAACGCTTTAGAATAGGTAACACCTATTAACTATTAACTACGACTTTTTCCACAATAAATTCCTAATTTGCTGCTTATTAATAGTTAGTAAAGTAGTTGTTAGGTTTAGGTATTGGGTAGGATTAGGGATGTAGAATAAGGCATTATTATGTGCTTAATTAGTACTAATAAATGGCCAATATTCTAGTAATATGCATGCTAATAAGTCATAGTTAATAGTTAATAGGTGTTACCTATTCTAAAGTGTTACCATTATTTTTAATGGAAGATTCTATTGATTAAATGATTTATCTGTGCACATAATGTATTTCTAATTTATGTGCCCTCCTGATCTTTCATCTGTACAACTTTCCTTCTCCCTCATAACAACATCTCTTCTCTCCTCTGATGATGTTTTAAATCTTTTTTTTTTTCTTCTTCTTCTTCTTCTTCTTCTGTTTTTGTTTATGGTCATATAATAAGGTTTTTGACAATGTTTTAATTATTACACTGTATAGTGGTGACCATACTCATAATGCATTTACTACATTTACATGAACTTGACTCTTGTCTGATTCATTGTTCTTTCTCTTTCTGTCTTCAGTCTGTGGGATTGCAGTATTACAGAGGAACAGTGTCTCATCCTGATTTTAGCTCTGAAATCAAACCCATCACACCTGAGAGAACTGAACCTGAGCGAGAATAAACTAGGAGACTCTGGAGTGAAAAACCTCAGTGATCTACTGATGAACCCACAATTCAAGCTGGAGAAACTAGAGTTAGTATCATTATACTGTACAGCAGTTACAGTATTATTAGTTTACTGTTCGGTTTATTTTAAGAGTTTTGTGTGTATTTGTGACTGTACACTCCTAAATTATTTTTACCTCGTTTTTGAGCATTCTGTCTTAAATGCATTGTGTTCACTCTACCTAATATATTTAAAATTGAAATGTATTTCATTTATTTGTGTTAAAACTGCATTGATTTTTTTTTTTTTTATTAACTGAGCAGTGGATTTGTAGTTCCCAGCATGATGGTAAATTTATGGAAGAAGCCTTATTTTATGTGTTTTTCTGTAATGGGAAATACTGTTTAGTTACTGGACAGTTTCTGTACATTCATTGAATTTTGTAGTTCCTATTATGCAGAAGTGTTGCATTTGTGCTTAGACTGTGGCACTTGTGTAATCTATTCAAATGTCAGTACGGACAACATTTCCCCCCATATTTGTTCATTTTTGTGTATAATTATGAGTGAAACTCCTTGTTTAAAAGTAACAATAGTTATAATAATTAGACCTCAGTAAATAAATAAATAATAATTTGTTTCCGCACAAGATTTTGCTTGACAAATGCACTAAGGTTGAGCTAACCCAAACTAGTGTAAATTAATTTAATGTAAACCAGCTTAATTGTATTGACCCAACTAAGCAATTTTAATTTGAATGAAAAGTTAAATTGTAAAAATCTTTAGTAAAATAAGCGTAATTAATTATTTTTAAACTGTACAGCATTTACAAACTTTACATTGACTTATTCATAGTCTTTTTTCTTTCTGTCTTCAGACTGGATAGATGCAGTATTGCAGAGAAACAGTGTCTCATCCTGACTTCAGCTCTGAAATCAAACCCATCACACCTGAGAGAACTGAACCTGAGTGGGAATAAACTAGGAGACTCTGGAGTGAAAAACCTCAGTGATCTACTGATGAACCCACAATTCAAGCTGGAGAAACTAGAGTTAGTATCATTATACTGTACAGCAGTTACAGTCAGATGAAAGTTTACTGTTTAGATTAAAATCAATGGGCTCTTGTCACATAATTTGTAGCGCTGCATGAAATGCAGTTTCTGGCATTTCTCCATCTGAAGAAAGTTTCAGACATACTGTTTTATATGTATCTGTAAAAAACACTTAACTTCAACAGTTTAAACCAAAACACTTTCTACTCAATATCTCATGATGAGTGGGTTCATGGGTTCACATTATATTTGTGTCAAATTCTTCACCTTAATGATTTGTTTGTAAGATGATCTTCTCTTCCTCTGTTTGTCTCTTTTTAGCCTAAAAGACTGTGGCATTACAGATGTTTCTTCTTTAATTCAGTCTTTGACAAACACAAAAGCACTGCAGTTTCTAAAAGAGCTTGATCTGAGATTCAATATGATTGGAGACTCAAAGCAGCGGCTCATTGATGTGCTACGAGACTCAAACTGTAAACTGAGGTGAGTAAACTTCACTTTGTGATATTAAAGACATCTTCAATTACCTCTGATATGTGGACAAATATTAACTATCAGATATTTGTGAAAGGAGATGATCAAATGATCATCAGCTTTATTTCAAAGGGTTTGTGTCAGAATGAAATGTGAAGTTGATCAAAATGTTGAACACAAAGGAGGAAAGAGAACAAAAGCAGACTGTCAGAGCTTTCTCCAACAACAGCTGCTTTATTAATGCCATCAGTAATAGTGAATCATTCCAGTTTGAAATAGATTTGGTCAGATTGGAGGAAAACGCTGGTAAAATCAGTGCAGATTCCAGCTTCAGCTCACAGCCGTCCAGCATCACATGATCAATGTCTCTGTCTCTTGTGTGTTTTTACTTTGACAAGCAACACGTCACATTACTTTACACTTACTTTACTTTCACTTATTTACTGAGACCAATACAAATGTTGAAACTAGAGGAAAAACAGCTTTAACTAGTGGAACGTTTAACTGAAAGGTTTTTGTTTTGAGGCAAAATCACTTTAGTATTTGTTCTTGTGGTTTATTATATTTGGTGTACACTCATTAGTGTGTGTTTCTCTTTATAGTGACTCAACAGGAGTCACACAAACACAAACATATGAATGGAATTCATGTTCAAATGTATTTAAAACACAAATATTGCTTTAGAAATATCTAAACAAGATCATGTAAATGTAAATCTAACTTTAAAATAAACTGTAATTGAAGTAGTGACTGATTTGCAATTTGTTCCAATAAACACAGATTTTTTTTCTCTCTCTCTCGGTGCATGCTGGGAGTGTTGGGGTGCGTGTGAGGGTGCTCAAGGGGAGAGGACGATTTTTTTTTTTCACCCTTTTTGGGTTCTTTACCTTTTTTTTTCTTTCTTTTTTTCTTAAATCACACGATTTGGGTTTTTCCCTAAAAAGTAACATTTGATTTTTTTTTATTATTTTTTTGTGCAAGTGTTTGGGAACTTTTTGAAGCGGCTCGGGATGGCGTCTGCCCCTGCGGGGGCTGGCGTCACCTGTGTCGCTTCGTCATGGAGTCAGGTGTGTACCAGCGCGGGGAGTCTCTGTTGAAGACGTGCTGCTGGCAATTGGGGAAAAAGTTGGATATGAAAACATTACATCGGCATCCAGGATGAATAAAGCAGTAGTAGTTTTAGTCGAGAAGGAAGATTTAGTCAATCGGTTGGTAAGCGACGGAATTGTGGTAAGTGGCGATTTTCTTATCATTTCACCGCTTGTTACTCCGTCGACTAGAGTTACAACATCCAATGTTCCTCCCTTCATTCGTAATGACGAAATTGAGAAAGCATTAACGCGATATGGAAAATTGGCTAGTGAGATTAAAATGATCCCTTTGGGGTGTAAAAACGCTGCTCTGAAACATGTGATGTCTTTTAGACGACAGGTGTTTATGTTATTAAATGAACCAGAGTTGGATATATCGTTTAGAGTTTTGCACGAAGGGAAAGCGTATGTTATCTACGCGAATACTGGCAGCATTAAATGCTTTGAATGTGGGGATATCGGACACAAAAAACAAGCGTGTCCACATAAGGCCCAGGTTAGTGAAGTGGAAGTTAGGCCTAGTACTTCTGCTGCTGGTGAGAGTAAGTCAATTCATGAAGATGTGCAGCCTCAAGCTAGCCTGGCAAGCCAGACCCACATAAATGTAGGGTCTGGGCACTCTCCATAGACAGGGCTCAACCGGAGGGGTGGGATAAACGGTTGTCTTTCAAACTCCTCGCCACGCAATAGGATAGCGCTACAACCAATCAGAGACTTAGTCGGTCAGGTGACGTAGTCAGAGCGACGAAGATTTTTAACAAAAATCAGTGCACTGTGCAGTCTGTCAGCTAAATAATAGACATAGATGGGCACTAAACCTTTAAAAGTAAACAAAAACATGCACAGACAAATCCAAATTACACCCTGCGGCTCGTGACGATACATTGATGTCCTTAGACACGAAACGATCGGTTTTTGCAAGAAAATGAACAGTATTTATATAATTTTCTTTTTACCTTTGATACAAACCCACGTCCATCTGTCATGAGCACGAGTTTAGCATATCTATGATTCGACTCGTCACATGTGAACGCGCTTTGATGTAGTATACGCAAACACCGAAAGGGGAAATATGTAAAAAAAAAAAAAAAAAAGTCCAGGATGAGTTTGCGCAATCAAACGTAATCTTTTTCAGCTTTAAATGGGTTTGAACAACCAGGACAAGCACAAGTAATTACCATTTTGAATAGCCGCTATATCCACAATCTCTTGTGCTGTGTAAACAATGAGTGTCGTATACACGCCACAGATCGCTTCCGGTGTTTGCGTATTCTACACCACAGCGCGTTCAGATGTAACGAGCTCCTGCTCAGGACACATGGACGTGGCTGTGTATCAAAAGTAAAAAAATATATAAATACTGTTCAGTTTTCCACGCTTAATTCACGGAACCAGGAATTCATGTCTGACTGAACTTATGGTCGCAGGTCAGACGTCATCATGTTAAGCCCGCCCACCGACTCGTGATTGGCCCGGTACATCTTGGATTTTTCGGAAATTTAAGTGAATTGAGAGTAACTAGACTGACCTTAGAAGCAAATGTAATTTGCTGCCGCTAGGGGCGCGTCTAGATTCTAGGCTAGCCTCAAGCTACTTTTGAGAGGAACATTGATAATGATAGACTGATTGAAAGTCAGACTGAGGATGTTATTGAAACAGTTGGTTCTGGTAGAAATGATGAGGTTTCTGAATTGGATGATAATAGTAAAATGCATGATGCTGTAACTACGGTTAGTGGTGAAAAATTTTCTAATGAAAATTCTGAAATATCTAACTCTGCTGAAAAGTGTACTGATGTTGATTTAGGGATGAGAGATGATGATACATTCTCTGATATATCTGACATCGGATCACAGTGTGGAAATGTGGAAGACGTGTATCCACTACAGGACATAAACGATTTTCTGAATGTAACTTTCGGTAGAATGGTTGAAGGTAAAGATTTTTTTCCTGATGTAGATAAATTTATCCATACAGTAAAATTGTTGCAGAGGAATGTTAGCTATGAGGCTTTAAGTAAACAGAAAAGGTTAAGATTGAATTAGATGTTAACAAAGCTACGAAAAGCGAATGCCTCACAAAGCAAATCAAATGTTTAAGTCACATGGGGTAAATAACTTTCTCTGCCTTTTTTCTCTTTTTCTGTCCTTTTTTATATTTTCTTTTCTTTATGGAGCTGTTGAGGGTGGGCTCTTTAAATAGAAATGGGGGTAGAGATGGAAATAAATTGGCAATGTTATCAGAGTTGTTTACTATTAAAAAGATAAATGTAGTTTTCTTACAAGAAACACACACAAGTTTAGATAATCAATCTGAGTGGAATAAATGGTGGCTGAGGAAAAGTATTTTAAGTCATTGGACAAATACAAGTGCTGATATAGCCATTTTATTTTCCAAAGATATGAAGGTCAATGTTTTGGCTGTGGAAGAAATTGTGAGAGGAAGAATACTGTTGTTAAATATTGAATATGAGGGTTCTAGTTTTGTACTGATAAATGTTTACGCACCCAATAATGGACCTGAGCGTGTGAGGTACTTTTTAAAGCTAAGGAATGCTATTCAGAAAATTGATAACATTTGTACTATTATTGGAGGTGATTGGAATTGCACTTTTGCTTTTATTATTGATAGAAATGGAGAGGAACCCCATCATGAATCAAGTGCTGTTTTGTCAAATATTTTAAGAGTTTGATTTAATAGATATTTGGAGAAGAAGAAACACAGGAATTAAACAGTATACCTGGCTTAAAGTATCTAATAGTAGGGTTAGTGGAGCCAGATTGGATAGGTTTTATTTGGGTAAAGAATGGAATAATAAAATTACGGATGTTTCTATTTCACCAGTTGGCTTTTCAGATCATCATTTAATATTGTTTGGTTTGAATATGAAGAGAACCTCAAAGCCCAACTATTTTTGGCATTTCAATGTTAAATTATTGCAGGATGTTTTATTTTGTGAGAAGTTTGAGCTTTTTTGGAATGACTGGAAGTTAAAAAAGGATTCTTTTGATAATTTGTGTATGTGGTGGGAGGTTGGTAAAGCAAATATAAGAATCTTTTGTCAAAATTATAGTTTACATTCTACTTCCATGGTGAAAGCAGGGATACAAAAACTTCAAAGAGATATACAAGCTTTGGAAAGTATTCTTGTGAACAGTAATGATGAAAATGCACAAAAGAGCATCTGAACAAGAAGAAGGAACTTGGTTCATTATTACAAGAACAAGTGAAAGGAGCGTTGATAAGAGCAAGAATTTGTTCCATTAAAGACATGGATGCTCCTTCTTCATATTTCTTTAATCTTGAAAAGAAAAGTGCTCAGCAAAAGCAAATGTATCATCTTCGTCGAACTGATGGAGTTATAACTTCTGACCCAGTGGAAATAAGGAAATTATCAGTTAAATTTTACACAGACTTGTATGCTGCTGAGACCTGTGATCTTGAATGTGCTTCTGATTTGCTAAATGACCTACCGAAGCTGGAAAATGAACAGAAAGAATCTTTAGATGAACTAATCACTTTTCAGGAGATTTCTGATGCAATGAGACAGTTATCAAATGGTCGTTCTCCAGGAATTGATGGACTGGCAGCAGAGTTTTATCAATCATTCTGGAATGTACTAGGAAATGACTTATATGAAGTATTATTAGAAAGTATAAAGAACAAGTTGCTTCCTACAAGTTGCAGAAGAGCGGTCCTTTCTTTGCTCCCAAAAAAGGGTGATTTATGTCTTTTAAAGAACTGGAGACCTGTTTCTTTACTGTGCACAGACTATAAAATACTGTCAAAATGTTTAGCACATAGATTGAAACATACTTTGGAATTATTGGTTCACAGAGATCAAACATACTGTATCCTTAATAGGTCAATAATGGACAATCTTTTTTTGTTAAGAGATGTTATTGATTCTAATCAATTTAATAATGTTGACCTTGGTGTGCTTTCGTTAGATCAAGAGAAAGCGTTTGATAGGGTCAATCATGCATATCTTTTTGAGGTTTTAAGAAACTTTGGGTTTGGAAATAATTTCTTTTGAGAGTCATGATCTAGTGATCTTATGCCCCTAAGATTCTTTAAAAGGATTAACTTTTGATGTTGTCTTTCTTTAAAAAAAAAGTATTCGTATATTTAAATGTTCAACTGTTTAAACTTGA
Source organism: Garra rufa (assembly GCF_049309525.1). NCBI lineage: Eukaryota > Metazoa > Chordata > Actinopteri > Cypriniformes > Cyprinidae > Garra > Garra rufa. The sequence goes on along the minus strand of NC_133367.1, from coordinate 6,353,475 downwards.
CCTAGAGCTTTTTGTTACAAAAAAATAAAAAATATATAAAAAATTGATCTTTTAATTTTTTGTTATTTAATGCACATTGAATTGAATTCTGCTTCATCTTCTCTTCTGCAGGTTTTTGGGTCCTGCTGCAGAAGAAGCATGTCAGTATGTGACTGGAATTGTGGGTAAAAACCCGTTACTCCTGAGAGAGCTGGATCTGAGTAAACATGAACTAGGAGACACACGAGTGAATCAGATCGCTGCTCTACTGGAGGATAAACACTGTCAACTCAACACACTGAGGTGAGTATCTTACATCATTTCACATGTTACATGACTAGAAATGTTACAGTCAGAGGTTGTGTTAGACTTCAGGGCTCGCAAAATTTCATAATCTCTGGTATCCCTTCGGGCAGGTGCTCTTTAGTTTATGGTAGCCGGAAAATTTATTTAACTAGCCAAAATAAAAAGATAAATAAATAAATGTTTTTTAAATATAGAAAATCCGATAGGAGTCTAAATGTCAATCAAAAATGTTTTTGATACAGAAATATAAACAAAATATCAAGGAAGGAATTTTGTTTCACTATTTAGTGTATCACTATTTAGCAGAATTTTAAAATATCAATTCATGGCAATTTATGACCCTTTTTAAGAGCTGCACAAATAAAATGAACAGTGTGAGTGGGGTTGGAGATGCGCGGATGAGCTCAAACAGCTTCAAATAAATGATCCGCCTGCCACCCACCCGCACCTATATTTTCCTCTGATTTAGCTAACCACACCCGATCGTCCTATTACAATAATTTAAATTCTTAGTTTTGCATGATGATATGATGAATGGATGGTTCATTTTAACAGCTAATCTGCACATCGCTGCACACTTATATACGCTTAATCACTTGTGCTTTTAAGCCAAATCCACGCTGAAAAGAATAACGTTAACTGACCTGGACGTAACTCTCTGCAATCTTTTCTCTATATTAGAGCTGTTCTGAACTTACTATATGAACACATACTGGATCCTTGGACTGATACGTTTACAGGGTTTCACCAGTTTAAGAAATTTCAGATCATAAAATTCAGTTTCTTTTCATGTTTAAGGTATTGTTTTAGTTATAATGTACTGATTAAAATTAGTAATCAATAAAAACTATTATTTTACCACTTGCCTCCCCTTGACATGCTCTTGTATATAAACTGTCAGTATCTGTGGTGAAGGAGTGGACGGAGCGGGCGTCCATTTTCCTGATTCTCAGTTAATGTATGTGCCACAGAAAACATTGTAGAATCATCAGCATACATAAATATATTTGCCTTATCAACAACATATGGTAAATCCTTTATAAAGATCGAAAACAATAATAGATCTACACAACTTCCTTGTGGAACACCACAACAGGCATTGTTAGCCTCTGAGAAAGATCCATTATGAAACACTCATTTTTTATTAGAAAGATCATTTTCAATCCAATCAAGAGCTGTAAGTGAAAAAACATAAATTTTTGTTCAGCAATAAGAATGTCATGGTAAATAACATCAAAAGCTGCTGTAAAGTCTATTACAACAGCACTGACTAATTTCTTATCATCTAGACATGCTAGCCATTCATCTGTCATGTGTATAAGAGCAGTACTTGTGGAGTGTCCTGGTCTATAAGCATGTTGTACATTAGTAAGTAATCCATTAATTCTAAAATATTGTAAAATGTGCTTAAAAATGATTTCTCCAAGAGCTTGCTCAACATAAGAAGAATACTAATGGTCTAAAATTAGATCCTGAAAAATCAGTTTTTCCCTTTTCAAGTAATGGTATAATTTTAGATTCTTTCTATAGATTCTGATATACAGCACTAAGCAAACTTAGATTAAATATATGACAAATTAGTTGAGTGAGCTGATTAGCTACTGTTTTTAGCAATTTTCCATCCAAATGATCAAATCCACAAGATTTGTCATCTGGAATTGAAAGCAATATCTGTTATACTGTATTTTGATCAATGGGACTAAAATTAAAACAACATTTTTAATCTTTCATCATTTTAACAATGGAATTACATACTAATTGCAAATCGTTACTATGCATGCTAGATCATAAATGTACTTTATTAATGAAAAAAAGTGTTAATAATATATCTAAGGGTTAAATGATAGGTAAAATGGTGTGTCGAGCCTTCTCAGTGTTGTAAAAATATCGATTTTGAAACGCTCAAATATTACCCTAGTTCTCCCATTCACCGGCCACTGACCACAAAACTAAATCTCAAAAGTGGCTCGTTTGTCGTAATTATGCTTTTAGATATAAGTTTGTCTCGTTTACAGTAAAAAAAAAAAACAGCCCACTTTGCATTTTGGCAATAGTTATCCTTTAAAGAGGTCTTTAATCTAGATTAAACTGACAGAGTGTCTGCCTCCCAAACAATGTTAGGTAAATTGTTCCAGAGTTTGATCACTATATAAAATAAAAAGGATCTGCCTCCCGCAGTTAATTTTGATATTCTAGGTATTATCAAATTGCCGGAGTTTTCAGAATTCAGCAGATTTGAGGGACTATACTCTTTAAAAAAAAATCACTCTAATTTTTACTTGTACTTAAAAAAAAAAAAAAAAACTTTCTGTCAGACGGGTATGACTGAAACCATTTCAGAACATTTGCTTTTATAACTACCAAAGAGTTTAGTGAGGTAAGACAGATATTGGCCACAAAATGTTTAGGACAGAAGGATCGAGTGAAGGTTTCTTGAGCAGAGGAGTGACAAAACCTGGCCAAATCGAACTGATAATTAATTTAAAAAATCACGTGTGAATGATATTGTTAAGACAGAATGAATATTTAAGCTTGTCAGTCACCTCCTTCAGTTCCTGGAGGATGATGGGTTCAAAAGCATCCAAAAAGGCAGAGGCAGATGGCATGATTGAAGAGACAGTTAAAGTTAAAGTGGAGCAGATGCTAATTCTTAAAGGGATAGTTCACCCAAAAATGAAAATTTGATGTTTATCTGTTTACCCCCAGGGCATCCAAGATGTAGGTGACTTTGTTTCTTCAGTAGAACACAAACAAAGTTTTTTTTAAAGAAAACCAGTGCAGTCTGCCAGTCTTATAACGTGAGTGGATGGGCACCAGACCTTTAAAAGTAAACAAAAACATGCACAGGCAAATCCAAATTACACCCTGCGACTCGTGACTATACACTGATGTCCTAAGACACAAAACAATCGTTTTTTGTTAGAAACTAAGCTAAATTTATAGCATTATTAACCTTTGATACACAGCCACGTCCTTCTGTCATCAGCACGAGTTTAGCTTCAGGCTCGTTACTCGTGTACGCGCACTGTTTGTGGTCTGCTGAAGAAACAAAGTCGTCTACATCTTGGATGCCCTGGGGGTAAGCAGATAAATATCAATTTTTTTTATTTTTAGGTGAACTATCCCTTTAAGTTAGACATTTTTTCACTAAAACATCTCAAGCTTTCACAGAGAGCATTAGATGCAACAGGCAAGGTGTTAAAAAAAGGATTTGCAGCAGATTGAATGACTGAAAACACAACCTTAGGTTTGGAGTGATTTCAATTAAATTAGAAAAAATCAAAGTCTGTGCAGCTTTCACAGACTTAGCAGTCTGGTAAGATGTAAGAGAGTCTTTAAACATTTGAAGAGGGATAAGCAGACTGTCCTTTTCCCATTTTCTTTCTGCTTTTCTATAGTTTGGTTTTAGGAGATGGGTATGAGAGTTTTGCCACAGTTCAGATTTTGTACAAAAATGTAATTATTAGGCACAACCAGACGTTTTGCATTTAATTATCTTAATTGAAATGCTTTTGTCATTTGAAATAAAATGTAATATTATTGGTTGAGAGATTATTTTATTTAGCTTTTTGTGCTGAAACCGATAACGTGCTTAAAAAATGTCTCAATGTTGATTTTTGGTGAGCTTAATAGGTAAGTTTTATGCTGTCTTCTCTCTTTCTCTCGATGCAGGTTAAAATGCTGTGATTTGACAGATGAAGGTTGTTCTGCTGTGACATCAGCTCTGAAATCAAACCCATCACACCTGAGAGAACTGAACCTGAGCTGGAATAAACTAGGAGACTCTGGAGTGAAAAACCTCAGTGATCTACTGATGAACCCACAATTCAAGCTGGAGAAACTAGAGTTAGTATCATTATACTGTACAGCAGTTACAGTCAGATTAAACTGTTTAGTTTCTTAAAAGCATGAAATCAAAATTGTGCAAATATATATTTAAATAAATATATTGGTGCTTATTATAATAGATTTATCCAGGTACATTATTTCCTAAAATAATTTATCTTTGTGATCTTTAATGAAAATAACTACCCCTTTCACTCACAAAAACATTTCTTCTCTTCTCACTCTGTCAGTCACATGAGATCAGAGCAATAGCAAACAACAATTATCCTGGCTTTCATCAAAAAATTATTCCTGACCTTTCACTCAGACATGCATCACAATAAGAAAAAAATATGATCACAAAATGCTTTAGTTCATGGCTGTATGATTATTCATTTACTTCTATTGCTTTCAGGCTTTAGCAACACTTTATTTATTGCACTTTATGGTGTTTACTCATGATAAATTTAACTCACATTAACAACATGTCTGATTCATTGTTCTTTCTCTTTCTGTCTTCAGTCTGTGGAGATGCAGTATTACAGAGAAACTGTTTCTTATCCTGACTTCAGCTCTGAAATCAAACCCATCACACCTGAGAGAACTGAACCTGAGCTGGAATCAAATAACAAACACAGGAGTGAATGACTTATGTGACGTACTGAAGGATTCACACTGTAAACTGAAGAGATTATGGTCAGTAACATCCACAAACAAGAATCAAAAAGTGTTTTATTTAAATGAAACTGAAATGAAGTGTGACTTTTCTTATTTCTCTCAATGTAGGTTAAGTGGCTGTGAAATGACAGGTGAAGGTTGTTCTGCTGTGACTTCAGCTCTGAAATCAAACCCATCACACCTGAGACAACTGAACCTGAGCGGGAATAAACTAGGAGACTCTGGAGTGAAAAACCTCAGTGATCTACTGATGAACCCACAATTCAAGCTGGAGAAACTAGAGTTAGTATCATTATACTGTACAGCAGTTACAGTCAGATTAAAGTTCACTGTTTAGATTAAGACCGCTGGGATCTTGTCACATCATTTGTAGCGCTGCACTTTCTCCCATTTCTCGGTCTGAAGAAAGATTAAGAAATACTATGTTTTTATGTGTATCTGTAAAAACAGCATGAAACTTGCTGAAATTAGATATTTTTGCTGTGAAACAAACAGAAGTGACAACAGATAAAAAAGCAGTCTAACATATGACAGATGAATCTGACAGTTATATTTATAGGGGACTAATGCTATATTTAATTAAATCTTTTATCAAGGGAAATGCATATTTAGTAGGGCTGTCAGTCGGTTCATTTTTTTTATTAGCTTAATTGAAACATGTAATTATTTAAAAGCTAAATAAATGTAACTGTGAAAATACCCACAAAAGATTATTTTTGTGTGTTAAATGAGAAAGTATCAAGTTAGCATTACAAACTGTAATATTGCAATAAAAATACAAATTGTAAAATTGTAATCAAATTTTACAGCGTGTGATATTTGGGTCATAATCAGCTCTCGTGCAGTAGCTACTGGTCTCCCTGCTTATGTAATATAATTTATCCTGTGATATAAATATGAGACAAAAACTCATACTGGGCATTTTTCCACAAACATGTTGAATTTCCGCATAAATGCATTTATGGAGTTGTTACCCTGAATCATATTTGTTAACTATATGAAATATAAGATGACATACAGGTCTGGGGATGGAGTCAGTGCATTAACTGCATTCAAATATTTAATCACATACGTTTTAAGAACTTATTAATGTGTTAAACTGACAGCCCTAATATTTAGTATATTAGTATAGTTAGAAATTGTAAACTACACTCTTAAATAGCTTAAATATTTAATATGATGATATTCTTCCATTAAAAATGTGAAAATACTAGATCATATAATTTTAACTTTACTTTTGTTTTTACATTGATTCTATATTATAATTTTCATTGGTAAAATTGACTTATTTGTTGACTGAGGGTGGGTCCAGACTTGGATTGGAACTAGTATCCTCAAATTCTCCTCTCTTGGTTTGTTCATTCATATGTTAGAAGTTTCCATGATTTTGCTGGTGTATTAGTGAATATATGCATTTACTGATGATCATCATAGATCTGAGTCATTGTCTTTCTCTGTCTGTCTTCAGTCTGTCTTTATGCAGTATAACAGAGAAACAGTGTCTCATCCTGACTTCAGCTCTGAAATCAAACCCATCACACCTGAGAGAACTGTACCTGAGCTGTAATGAACTAGGAGACTCTGGAGTGAAAAACCTCAGTGATCTACTGATGAACCCACAATTCAAGCTGGAGAAACTACAGTTAGTATCATTATACTGTACAGCAGTTACAGTCAGATTAAAGTTTACTGTTTACTTTCATAAACTCACCATGAAATTAAAGTTGACAGTTATTATTTTGGTAACACTTTAGAATAGGTAACACCTATTAACTATTAACTACGACTTTTCCCACAATAAATTCCTAATTTGCTGCTTATTAATAGTTAGTAAAGTAGTTGTTAGGTTTAGGTATTGGGTAGGATTAGGGATGTAGAATAAGGCATTATTATGTGCTTAATAAGTACTAATAAATGGCCAATATTCTAGTAATATGCTTGCTAATAAGTCATAGTTAATAGTTAATAGGTGTTACCTATTCTAAAGTGTTACCATTATTTTTAATGGAATATTGTATTGATTAAATGATTTATCTGTGCACATAATGTATTTCTAATTTATGTGTCCTCCTGATCTTTCATCTATACAACTTTCCTTCTCCCTCACAACAACATCTCTTCTCTCCTCTGATGATGTAGTAAATCTTTTTTTTTCTTCTTCTGTTTTTGTTTATGGTCATATAATAAGGTTTTTGGCAATGTTTTAATTATTACACTGTATAGTGGTGACCATACTCATAATGCATTTACTACATTTACATGAACTTGACTCTTGTCTGATTAATTGTTCTTTCTCTTTCTGTCTTCAGTCTGTGGAGATGCAGTATTACAGAGAAACAGTGTCTCATCCTGACTTCAGCTCTGAAATCAAACCCATCACACCTGAGAGAACTGAACCTAAAAGAGAATAAACTAGGAGACTCTGGAGTGAAAAACCTCAGTGATCTACTGATGAACCCACAATTCAAGCTGGAGAAACTAGTGTTAGTATCATTATATTGTACAGCAGTTACAGTATTATTAGTTTACTGTTCGGTTTATTTTAAGAGTTTTGTGTGTATTTGTGACTGTACACTCCTAAATATGATATTTAATGAAAAGTTAAATTGTAAAAATCTTTAGTAAAATAAGCGTAATGAATTATTTTTAAACTAGAGCATTTACAAACTTTACATTGACTTATTCATTGTCTTTTCTCTTTCTGTGTTCAGACTGGATAGATGCAGTATTACAGAGAAACAGTGTCTCATCCTGACTTCAGCTCTGAAATCAAACCCATCAGACCTGAGACAACTGAACCTGAGTGAGAATAATCTAGGAGACTCTGGAGTGAAAAACCTCAGTGATCTACTGATGAACCCACAATTCAAGCTGGAGAAACTACAGTTAGTATCATTATACTGTACAGCAGTTACAGTCAGATGAAAGTTTACTGTTTAGATTAAAATCAATGGGCCCTTGTCACATAATTTGTAGCGCTGCATGAAATGCAGTTTCTGGCATTTCTCCATCTGAAGAAAGTTTCAGACATACTGTTTTATATGTATCTGTAAAAAACACTTAACTTCAACAGTTTAAACCAAAACACTTTATACTCAATATCTCATGATGAGTGGGTTCATGGGTTCACATTATATTTGTGTCAAATTCTTCTCCTTAATGATTTGTTTGTAAGATGATCTTCTCTTCCTCTGTTTGTCTCTTTTTAGCCTAAAAGACTGTGGCATTGCAGATGTTTCTTCTTTAACTCAGTCTTTGACAAACACAAAAGCACTGCAGTTTCTAAAAGAGCTTGATCTGAGTGGTAATAAGATTGGAGACTCAAAGCAGCGGCTCATTGATGTGCTACGAGACTCAAACTGTAAACTGATGTGAGTAAACTTCACTTTGTGATATTAAAGAGATCTTCAATTACCTCTGATATGTGGACAACTATTAACTTTCAAATATTTGTGAAAGGAGATTATCAAATGATCATCAAGCTTTATTTCAAAGGGTTTGTGTCAGAATGAAATGTAAAGTTGATCAAAATGTTGAACACAGAGGAAAGAGAACAAAAGCAGACTGTCAGAGCTTTCTCCAACAACAGCTGCTTTATTAATGACATCAGTAATAGTGAATCATTCCAGTTTGAAATAGATTTGGTCAGATTGGAGGAAAACGCTGGTAAAATCAGTGCAGATTCCAGCTTCAGCTCACAGCCGTCCAGCATCACATGATCAATGTCTCTGTCTCTTGTGTGTTTTTACTTTGACAAGCAACACGTCACATTACTTTACACTTACTTTACTTTCACTTATTAACTGAGACCAATACAAATGTTGAAACTAGAGGAGAAACAGCTTTAACTAGTGGAACATTTAACTGAAAGGTTTTTGTTTTGAGGCAAAATCTCATTAGTATTTGTTCTTGTGGTTTATTATATTTGGCGTTCACTCATTAGCATGGGTTTCTCTTTATAGTGTCTCAACAGGAGTCACACAAACAGACAAACATATGAATGTTCATGTTCAGATGTATTTAAAACACAAATATTGTTTTAGAAATATCTATGGAAGATCATGTAAATGTAACTTAATTTTAAAAGAAACTGTAACTGAAGTAGTAACTGATAAGCAGTTTGTTCCACTGAACACTAATTTTTCTCTCTTTTGTTCGACCTTACAGTGTAGATTAAAATCCATTGCCAGGAGTCCCTCATAGAATTGATTCAGAAAAAGATGGTAAATGCTGTCTATCATAGTTTGAGATGATGAAAACAGCAGTAAACATCAGGAGAGGATCCACAGAAGAGCTTCACTACTGTGTCTATGAGGAGAAAGAAATGTGTGATAAATGTGTGAATGTGATCCATACAGGTGAAGAGACTCAGACTTTACAATCAAATAATGCAGCATGTGTGTTATATTGAATAATTAATGTTTCTTTAGTATTCAAGCAAATGATGCTTTTGTGTAATTTAAAGCTGGAACAGAGGATGAAGAAGCTCAGATGAGTCTGTCTGGCTCTTCAGTTTATTAATAGTTGTATTAAACTCATTCATAACTATTTAAATGTTTGTAATCAAAAAGTGATTGTCAAGTGCAGCACTTAAATGTATCAAAAGATATAAAAACAAGTCTACAGTGTGTAATTTCTATCTTAAAACACATTATATCTTATTTTGTACACACTGTAATTCCATTTCATTTTATATTGTTAGTTATGTGTGTGTCTGTTGTTAATGTACAGATGTCCAGTATATTGAATGAGTCTCTTCTTTATCAGTTCAGACCAACTAAACATTTTCACCAGTTTACAGCATTTGTGTTTTTCACTCTCCTCTAAATAGCCAAATACATTCATTCATATCTGCATGTAAATAAAATTATACATACAGTTAAAACAATTTGTTTTTGTTTTTTGAGTATTATTTTTGGCCTGTTTTAAGTATTGAAGCTACATAAACGGATTCTCCTTCTTACAGGATTTTAGACATTAAACATAAAACTGTGAGTGATCTTTAAAATAGTTTGAGAAGAAACTGTGCTGCTCTGTCTAATATATAACACAGAAATCTTCCTATTATGTGTATTTAAAGAGACAGTTTACCCAAAAAGAGTAAATTATGTCTTCATTTACTCTCCTTCATGTTGTTCCAAACACAAAAACACTAGAGAAAATATTTTGTGAAATGTATCAGTGTCTCTGATCGGCTGCTAACATTCTTCAAAACATACGTTCAACAGATGATTGAAAGTAAACAAGAAACATACAGGTTTAAACGAACTGTCCCTTTAAGACATCTAGCACTTTAATCTTTGCAACTTTAAAGCAAAATCAAACCATATAAATTAAATCATAAATTGTATTATATAAGTTGAAAGTCGGAATCATTGTTTTTGGTAAGTACTGATTTGGACTGATTTACTGAAGGTTTAAAATCTCATGTCCGCTGCAATCTTGACCAGGTCTCTCTGTTAAAAGAGATTGTAATATCTCTTTAGGATTCTCCTACTGCGCAACAGGGCAAATGATTATAGTTACGCTTTACTCTTTTATTCAGAACTTCATTATTTTCAAAAAGTACTCCCATTAAATGACATCAAACATTTTATAATCAGTCTTTTATATCTATCGGTCATCAAATTATAACATACAACTCCAAATACGCACATGTTGTAACATTCTCATGTTTATTGCGCTTGTTATTTCATGAAACATGCTCAGATCATGGAAAATAGCATATCATTATTTACAGCAGATTCTCATGTTTGAAATGCGTGTAAATAATACCTAGATCCATGAATTTAAGAAATCAGCTGGAATGCTCTATTAAACACTTGGCAAGCAGAATGTAAAACCTAGAGAATTTCTGAATATTTAATATTTTTATATAACTTTTTTTCTTCTTCTAATAATAGTATCATTCAGGTTTGGAATGCATCCAACCTTTTTGATCAACTCCTTACCAGTGCTGCCTAGTTCCTCTAAACCTTTCCTCTCTCTCTCTTTTTTGTGGTTTTGAGCTTAATTTTGTTATTTGCAGATAAATAGTTTTTTTTTTCTTCATAATTTATGAAAAATGTTTTTGTGCCATGCATTCTAATATGTCAGAGTCATTTGAAATGTCTCAACAAATACAATAAAATACATATAATTGTTTGGAGCTTTGATTTGATTACTTCAAATTCAAAACCACATTTTCAACTTTAAAGAGCTAAAAGAAGGGCTACCTTGGTTCCAAATGCTGTAACGTTTGATTACTTCATGATATCACCACAAAATTGAACTCACATACAGCACAAATGTTGGGGAACATGACCAAAAATATTTTTTTTCCTACCTAATTTCTTTCATGAGATATTGAATGTCAAATAAGAATGATATAAAATATTTCCCTTGGCGTGTTTCATTTGTTTCTCAACACAAGCATATTCAAACACAAACATTTTTTCCCCTTAAAAAATATTGAAAAAAAGTTATATAAGTCAAGTCAAGTCACCTTTATTTATATAGCGCCTTTTACAATACAGATTGTGTCAAAGCAACTGCACAGTATTTAAACAGCACAATAGTGTGTAAGTAACGCATTATTGTAACAATCAATTTTCAGTTAAAGGCAGTTCATCAATAAATTCAGTGATATCATCGTCAGTTCAGTTCAAATAGTATACGATATCGCTGGAAAGTGTCCCCAACTAAGCAAGCCAGAGGCGACAGCGGCAAGGAACCAAAACTCCACAGGTGACAGAAATGGAGAAAAAAACCTTGGGAGAAACCAGGCTCAGTCGGGGGACCAGTTCTCCTCTGGCCAGACCAAAAAACAGTTTGTACCAATGTCTGATTGTAGAGAACTCTTCAGGATCCTGTGGTGTAGTGCCGATGGCCGTCAAGGTTGGCGAGGTCTCTATTGATGATCCGCCTTGGAGCTCATCTGGTTGACATCCACGGCTATTGAAGTCATCTCCAGGTGGTGATCCATATTCTAAGCTGGGTACGGACTGGATCCGGGGGACTGGAGTGACCATCTGATCCGGATACAGGCTGGATCTGGTGGCTACGGTGACCTCGGAATAAGAATGAAACAGACTAATATTAGCGTAGATGCCATTCTTTTTACGATGCAACGAGTGCATCAGGTGTTATGGGAGGTGTTTTCGGTTCCGGTTGACCTAATTAATGCAGCCTAACAATCCTTTAACGGATTTGAATTATAGAAATGTGTTAATGATTTTATGTGTAAGCCAGGTTAAAGAGATGTGTCTTTAATCTAGATTTAAACTGACAGAGTGTGTCTGCCTCCCGAACAGTGTTAGGTAGATTGTTCCAGAGTTTAGGCGCTAGATAAGAAAATGATCTGCCGCCGGCAGTTGATTTTGATATTCTAGGTATTATCAAATTGCCAGAATTTTGAGAACGCAGCGGACGTGAAGGACTATAATACGATAGGAGCTCGTTCAAGTACTGAGGAGCTAAACCATTCAGGGCTTTATAAGTAATTAACAAGATTTTAAAGTCTATACGATGTTTAATAGGGAGCCAATGCAGTGCTGACAGAACCGGGCTAATATGGTCATACTTTCTGGTTCTAGTAAGAACTCTAGCTGCTGCATTTTGGACCAGCTGGAGTTTGTTTATTAAGCGTGCAGAACAACCACCCAATAAAGCATTACAATAATCTATCCTTGAGGTCATGAACGCATGAATTAATGTTTCAGCATTTGACATTGATAGCATAGGTCGTAATTTCGATATATTTTTAAGATGGAAAAATGCGGTTTTGCAGATGCTAGAAATGTGGCTTTCAAAGGAGAGATTGCTATCGAATAGGACGCCTAGGTTCCTAACTGATGACGACGAATTTACAGAGCAGCCATCTAGTATTAGACTGTGTTTTAGGTCATTACTTGTGGAGGTTTTAGGTCCAATAATTAACACCTCTGTTTTTTCAGAATTTAACAGTAAGAAGTTATTCGCCATCCAGTTTTTAATATCAGCTATGCATTCTGTTAGTTTTTCGAATGGATATGTTTTGCCGGGCTGCGAAGAAATATAGAGCTGAGTATCATCAGCGTAACAATGAAAGCTAACACCATGTTTCCTGATGATATCTCCCAAGGGTAACATGTAAAGCGTAAAAAGTAATGGCCCTAGCACTGAGCCTTGAGGTACTCCATGCTGCACTTGCGATTTAAATGATACCTCTTCATTTATTGCCACAAACTGATGACGGTCAGATAAGTACGATTTAAACCATGCCAGTGCACTACCACTAATGCGTACATAATTTTCAAGTCTATTTAAAAGAATGTTGTGGTCAATAGTATCAAATGCGGCACTAAGATCCAGTAGCACTAATAGAGAGATGCAACCACGATCGCTTGACAAGAGCAGGTCATTTGTTACTCTAATTAGAGCAGTCTCAGTACTATGATATGGTCTAAAACCTGACTGGAAATCCTCGCAGATACCATTTTTCTCTAAGAAGGAGCATAATTGTGAGGATACTACCTTTTCTAGTATCTTTGACAGAAAAGGGAGATTCGAAATTGGTCTGTAGTTAATTAATTCAGTGGGGTCAAGTTGTGGTTTTTTAATGAGTGGCTTAATAACAGCTATTTTGAAGGTTTTAAAATGATACCTACCTTGTAACTGTCCTTGCTATGGTCTTGGAGTTATGAGTCATTATTTTTGTGTATGGCACATTCACTCACGTAGTCAAGAGCTAAACAAAAAGACCCCTTTTGGGAAACATTATCAAAAACAAAATTCTTCTTATTTCTGTCCAGAGATATTGAATGTCAGATAAGACAGATATGAAAAAATTCTCTTGAGCACTCAAATCTTTTTTACAGTTTTGTCAGTGATTTCTCAGCTAAAGGATGTCCAAATTAGTTTTTTTTTTTCCTTTTGAAAGTACAGAAAGTTTTTTTTATCAAACAATACCAACCTTTAGACTCTACTTGCTACAGTCTTCATGTTATGAATCATTATTTTTGTGTGTCACTTTGAAAAAAATACATTGAGTGAGGCAAAAATGGCCTCAGAGCTTAAGGGGTTAATATAAACACAAACTTAACTCCAAACCTGCTACTGGTTTCTAAACAAATGCATTCTTTTCTCTTTTTAGTTTTTTTTTTTTTTTTTTTTTTTTTTTTTTCTTTTTTCTTTCACATGATGTAAGTGCTCTCTGTAATGGCTACCTATTAAGTTCTGTTTCAGTTACAAATACTACTTTTAAGGCTCTTAATGGTTTAGCTCCTGCGTACCTAACTTCGCTTACCACGCTACAGTCCATCATGCTCCCATCATGCTTTTAAGGTCATTAAACACTGGACTTTTGGTACCTAGCAAAGTCCACTAAAGGAGGAGGTAAAGCTTTTTTACATTTGGCTCCAAAACTCTGGCATAGCCTCCCTGATAACGTTCGGGGTTCAGACACACTCTCTCTGTTTAAATCTAGAGTCATCTCTTTATCCAAGCATTCACATAATGTATCTCAAATCATTGTGCTTCAGTTATATCTGATCAAATGCACATCAGCAATCTCTTGCTTGGGTTAAACACATCATTTTTGTTTGGTAGGAACAGCAGCTACGCTAATTGTCTCTATTTGGTGCTCTGTTTGGAATCCAGAGGTAAATAGGAATTCCGATAGTCATCCTGAAGGGAGAAAATGCAGTGGCAGAAAGAAAGTAAAAGCCCACGTTTGTTTGTGCTTCACACTCCTGTCCATTTGGTGGCGGCAATGAACTAAAGCTGTTTGACAAACGCCGGCAAACATTAGAAGAAGAATCCAGGTGTCCTGCATTATTTGCCTTTGTTTGTTTGTTCATATTATAGCTACAATTATCTCTGGTACCTTTGTAGATTTGATACCTTTGTTTGCTGCTGCGACTTAAAGACCTGCTGCTGCTCATCTCATTGCCTCACAACTGTTTGTATAACGTTATATAACTCGTAATTTAAGACTGCGCATATGAGGATACCCGCCAAAACAGCATTACATATTTTTATATCTCCCTGCTCGCTCTATGTGAGCGCTCTTTTTTTCTCCAAGCTTGGGTTCTGGAATTTCCACCCTGTTAGGTTTATAGATCTAACATAACAGGGAGGAATTTTTTGAGCAAAGTTAGCCGTAGCTCTTTCAGTGATTAACCTTTAGCTTTTAAAACATAAAAAAAAAAAAAAAAAAAAAAAAAAAACTTAAATAAAAAAGGTAGGAGTGAGAGTTGACACTTACTACAGTTTATACAGTTGAATTCAAGTTGGGAAAATGAACAATATTGCTTTCTGAAAATGGCCTCAATGTGCATTTTGGAAGGCGAGAAAGCATACTAACAGAGGGGAAGGTGACTTTAGACACGCTGTAAATTATTAAAATTGTAAAAAAAAAAAAAAAAAAAAAAAAAGTTCCATATGATTTTTATGTATGATCACATGCCTAGTCTATAACATTATTTAAAAGTATTTTGAAGTTTTTATCATTTCATGGTTTTTCTTTCTTGTTGATTACTTTGCACTGAAGACATGTGAAATGTCTGTATCAATAAAAAGGTTTGTAAAATACAAAATAGTATTTTTTAATGTTTATTATCTCTATTTAAGACCTAAATAAGAGAAAAATATGAGTAAGTAAATCATACACTGCAAAAAATGCTTTTCTTACTTAGAATCTTTGTCTTGTTTCCAAATATCTTACAATTCTTAAATCAACATTTTTTTAGAGAAGTAAAAATTGTCTTGTTTTCAGGAAAAAAAAAAAAAAAAGTGAAAATTAGGTGAGTGTTTGCTCATTTGCCAGTGGGGTAAGCAAAACAATCTTATTTTCAGTTTGAAATGAGAATATTTTGTTTACCCCACTGGCAGATTATTTAGCTTGTTTTAAGCAAAAATTTACTTAATTTTGACGTGTTCTTTCTGAAAACAAGACAATAACAGAATTGTTAGGTTATGATCGCTCTAAAATGGAATGAAATAAAATGATTGGCAAAACAGATTTGGCAAATCCTCCACTGTGTTTCTTTAGTTTGAGCTCTTGTTGATGTCTGTATGGCAAAAATGCACAGTAAAGTGTTATTGCAGTTAATATCAAACAGACGGTGAACACTGTTAACTGCAATTATTATATGTTGTGATTAAACTTGTAATGTAAATGTTGGTAGTTTTGTGTGCTGTTTAGGGGTTGTCATCATTTGAGGTTCTCTGGGTGCTCGGCCATCTCAGATCTTCGTAAGGATTGGATCTAGACTGAAGTTTCTGTAATTCCTACTTAGCTCGGGATGCCAATCCTGTGGCAGAAACAAATAGAGACAATGAGTGTAGGATTTGTTGCTGTTCTGTGCCTTATATCCTACTTCTCAGTTACTGCTTTATTGGGTAATAATTCTGATTCCTCAATCAGTTTTAGGTTTTAGGAATGAAACCAATCTCCATTTACCTTAGCAAACACGGTCACAAAAACAAAATATCTTGCAATTATATGAAAGTGATGAACATGGCTATTTGTGATGATTAAAGAGATTATGGTCAATTTAAGGTAATTCTGCAGTTTTAGAGAGATTGAATCATTTAAAAATAAACTTGTATTCTAGAAGAATTCTAGAACTTGGAACACTTGAATGCTGTAGTTTTATGGAAAATGATCTGAGATATAGTTTATAGATTAATGTTTCCATCCCATACTTAGGTCCAGATATTATTATTATTTCCCTTTTTAACCAGGAGAATCCCATTGAGATATTACAATCTCTTTTCTAACATAGAGACCTGGTCAAGATGGCAGTGCACATGAGA
This sequence comes from Garra rufa, assembly GCF_049309525.1. NCBI lineage: Eukaryota > Metazoa > Chordata > Actinopteri > Cypriniformes > Cyprinidae > Garra > Garra rufa. The sequence continues at coordinate 6,336,909 of NC_133367.1, read as the reverse complement.
TTTTAAACATTCAGTACAATCCAAATCAGTGCTTACCAAATTTCAGCGTTAGAATATTGCATTGTCATGAACTGTGTCTCTGTCAAAATACTTTCTCTGCTCAGAAATAAATTTGATTTAATTAATAAAAAGTGCAGGAACCAATCAGTCTTTGTTAATATTTCTTCTCATTTGTGTGGAACATTTTTGGAACGTTCTTAGTCATTACTGTACAGCAAATCAAACTAAAGTAATTTAAAATAAAATATTTTGTGAAAGACACCATTTATTTTGGAATTAAATGTCACCATTTCTAAGTGTTACATTACAATAGTCTAATCTTAAATATGTCGTCAGTTTTACTTCATTAAAATGAATATGACTTTTACAAACGAAAAATATATATTATATCAATGTGTTTTTGTTGTTAGGAAACTATTATATTCATTAGACTAAATGGAGTAACTCATAACTGTGAAATGTCTCTATAATAATTGTCATGACTCTGGGCTGTGTGTTTTCCCTTCCCCACCAGAGGTCACTGTCTCCCTTCCTCCCGCACCACACTCCACTAATTGTGCGCACATGTCACTCGTTGCACCCGCAGCTGTTCCCCATTAATAACCATGCACTATATTAGTCTCGCCTTCCCACCACTCGTCCTGGTTGCGTTGTCTTCTGTGTGGTTTGTTTTCTGTCGTTCTCGTTCCTGAAGTTTGTTCTTGCTCTTTCCTTGCTAGTGTTTTGTGGTGCTGTGTTGGCCTTTTGTTTGTTTATTTGTGTTTATTTAATTAAATCTCTACTTACCTGCATTTGGACCCAGACCTCCTCTGTGCTATCGTGACAATAATCTAATTCCTTTGCCAAATCTTCTAATGTATCCACTGAATGATCATGTATGTATTAAATTATAAATGTTGGATCTTTTTTAAACTTAAATTACATAAAAAAACAGTGTTATAAATGTTGAATAAGAGTACAGAAAGCCATCAGTTATAAATTCATCAGTCAGTCTAATATTTCCTTAAATGTAGGATTTAAAATGCATAAATTATTACTACATTTTTAATTGTACAATAATAAAAAGGTTCATTTCAGCTCTAAATAAAAGGTAAAGTACTGATTTGTCTTTTTCAAACCCACATTTGTTAATGAGTTACAGGTCTTTCTCTTCCAATGAATACTTTTCATATTACAAATAATCATAAATTATTCACTCTTGGTAAAATAATCTGATAAATGTAAATGTATTTGTACGTGTAAATGAAAAATATTAATGCAATTGGAACTATTATTGAGAGTGGTAAATATTGTTTGAAAGCAACCATGAAGAACAAGTGAAATCTAAATTTCATAAAATCAGTTTATCTTAAAAGTGTTAACTTACAAACAAGAACAAAAACAGCTTGTAAATGTAAAAACGTTCTACTTTATTTAAGATTAAACAAACTACAGGTAATTTTTGTTTGTTTTTAAGTCACTGCTGAGTCCAGTCTCCTGAAAATGCGTATCAATACCACACTTTTTTTTTTCGCTAGAAAGATCTGTTGATTTAGCCAATTTTGTTCCATTATAGGCCAACAGAGACCGTTTAAAAATGTAGTTCCTCATGTTGTTGGTTTTTTGCAGTTCAGCACAGAAATCTACTGTTAATGCCTGCCTGAAAACAAAAAGCAATGTATATTTTATGTTTCTTAGCTTTGTATTTATTTGTGCTACTGCTTGTAGTTTGCTTTTGTACATTTTTGACAGTAGCCCTTTTTTCCTCTGTACATAACACATACTGAACCCTACCGAAGCTGGGCTCTAAAAACAATGAAGGAAACCAAAATGTAAGTAGCTAGAACCATTACACCCCTAGCACATATATTAATATTTTTTTGCACATTATTTTTCCTTAAGCTCGAAGCTGAAGTCACAGTATAAAGATCAAGATGCAAAAAGATAGGGCTGCACAAATAATCAAAATAAATCTGAAGTCGTGATGTGGCTGACATAAATAAATATTTCTGCATGTTTCAGAATGAGTCCCAACACTGTGTTCATCTACACACATCTATATAGTGATACAGTGTTTTGTCTGATACACAAGCTTTGCCTCTTTAACTGTTGACAACAACAGAGAAGCTAAGACAGTGGTCTCAAACCTCCGTTCCTGAAAATCCACTGTCTTGTCAGGTTCAGCTACATCTCTAATTGAAAGGTTAGGTTAGTTCACACAATTTCGTGATTGTGATTTCAGCTTGTAAACATTGTTTATAGTGTGCTCTGTATAGAATCCTGAATTTCGAATAGAATATCACGTTGCCATCTCAAGCCTACAGTAATTACAAGATGACATGAACGCAGCAAAACACACCTGATCCAGTTCATCAAGGTCTTCAGTATTACTATGAACTTCTGGGTGGGTGAGTTGGACCTAAACTCTGCAGGACAGTTTTTTTTTTTTTTTTTTTTTTTATATACATTGAAATATTGTTGCTTTTTCAGACACACGGTCTAAAAAAGCATCTTACTGCTTTTACACTTTCAGTTTGTCAGATAGGATCAGTACTGATCAGGAGTGCATTTACCAACAACACTTTGGTCATTAGTTCCATTGAACTCTTCTGGTAACAACGGACCTTGTGTCCATAGTTGCTTTTTGGAAACGCACCCCAGTACAGTTCTTTATCAAGCCTTATTACATTTGACTTCAGTTCAGATATGTATTCTCATCCATGCATTGTCTTTAATTGCTCTATGTAAATGACTAAGTAGTCCTGCATTGCATTGGATATATTTACATACCACTAGAAAAACAATACAAGAAAATCGTTGAGTAGAAGCCCTTATCATCACCACAATATATTGTCATTCCACCCAAATCTAAAATAGCTTTTGTGTCAATCTTTATCAGGTCCGGTGACTAATAGGGTGTCTCAGTACACCTCCAATGAGGACCATTAGACCACTTGAGAAGGATTTACTCACATGACCAAGCTTTTCTCCTTCATTCTGCCATCAGCTCACCACAACCCCTGTGTGCACCAGCTGTGGAAATTACGGCCAAACTTTGGGTGAGGAACATCCACTTTCCACCATTCCTACATGCAAACAATTGTTTAGCTGTCTGTGTTTGAAATTTTATTTTCAAGCTTGTTTTAATAATCATATAATGTTTCAGATTATTTGGATAAATTGTCACATTTTATGTTCTTTTTTTATTGAAGAACAAATAGTTTGAAATGTAGGATATGCAATGCACCATGAAAAAGTAAATTCAAAATGATAAAACATTAATGTTTGTCCAGAGTTAGTTAAAGCAGAGGCTAGTTTAGCATGAAATGCACTGAACATGAGTTTGAATTTCTCAACCATTTATTTTTGTAAAAAAAAAAAACTTGCTAGAAAACACAATACCACAATATAACTAGACTTGTAAAACATCTATGTTCATATAATACTCTTTACAGACTTTCTGACTAAACAGTATATATATATACATACATGCAGTTTAAATTGGCAAATCATATGCAAAACTACATATTAAACAAAAATTAGGGTAATAGAGTTCCTGATGTAGACAGACAGAGATATGGAAAGCCCCAAAAGCAATCTTTCATGGCTTTTTTAGATGTAAATACAATTCTGAAATTGTTCAATTGTGATGAAAAAAAGAATAACAATAAAAGTCTATTCCTTGAAGCAAATAAGAAAAGTAAAAGTGAATCAAATAAGAGCATTTCATCGACTAACAAAATAGCAAAGCATTCATTAAAAACAGGGAAGTAGCACCCAGTTGAAATGTTAAATTTCAGTACATTTGTGTTTTCTAATTTCACATTAGTGTTACATTCTCTTTAGCTTCCTGAAGAAGAAAGGTGTCTACATGTAAAAAATAAAATAAAATACTGTCCTTCATTAAAAGAGATAGTGATGCAAACTTTGAAAAAGTGAAACTTTATTCGCTGTGAAAACTACAGAAGATGTTTTTTTCCCCGTCTCATGTTAGAGCTGATTAGGACAGATTTATACAGAAGAGATTCTGTTTTCCTACTCATTATTGTGTCAGGTTTGTTGAGGATGTGGCATGAGTCCTGAAAGATGATCTACTTACTATGAATCCTTTTGGTATGCATGAGTAGATTAGGAAACTGAGTGAAACTCTTCCCACATTCAGTGCAGTGATACGGTTTCTCTCCAGTGTGGATCCTCTCATGTGCTTTCAGGGTTTCTGACCGACTGAATTTCTTGTCGCAGTGTGAACACTTGTAAGGTTTCTCTCCAGTGTGGATCATCTGGTGTCGTTTTAACTGTTGAGCTGTAGTAAAAGTCTTCTTACACTCAAAGCACATGTGATCTCTCACACCAGTGTGTGTCTTCTGATGAACTTTTAAAGTCTGTAGTTGTGAAAAACTCTTTCCACATACAGAGCATGAATATGGTTTCTCCTTTGTATGAACTCTCAGGTGCCTCTTCAGGCCTGTAGCCCAAAAAAATACTTTTCCACAATAATCACATGCATGCATCTTCTCTCCAGTGTGGGTGTTCATGTGCATCTTCAGGGTTACTTCTAGTTTAAAACTCTTCCCACAACGATCACATATGAATGGCTTCACTTCAGTGTGGATGTTCATGTGTTTCTGAAGGTATGCAGTTTGTCTGAAACTCTTCCCGCATTGATCACATGTGAACGGTTTCTCTCCTGTGTGGATCTTCATGTGAACCCTGAGATTCTGTTTGTATCTGAAACTCTTTCCACATTGATCACATTCGTGCAGTTTTTCTCCAGTGTGGATCTTCATGTGGTCCTTAAGCTGTCCTGTTTGTATGAAACTCTTCCCACATTGATCACATGTGAAGGGTTTCTCTCCGGTGTGGATCATTATGTGAACATTGAGATTCTGTTTGCTTTTAAAACTCTTTCCACACTGAGTGCAGGTGAAACTTTTCTTGCCTCTTCTTTTCAGTAAAGAAATACTTTTAGTCTGTGAGCGAGTTTTTACTCCAGTTTTGACACGTTTTTCCTCCATCAGATCTGAAATAAAAAGTAAAACATTTACAATATGAATCATGCAAAATTTGGAGTGAAAGCAGACAACAGCTACATAAAAGGAACAATTTGATGAATTTTTATAAAATGTTTTAAAACACAATATTAAGATTAATAGCTTATACAATAATGCTACAGTTCTGACAGTCTCTCGGATGGATATTTAATTTTCTAAAACAATTGTAATTGTACTTAATTTGAACCTGTTAAGTAACTATAAAACTGTTAAATTGTCAACCAATGGAAAGTTACATTTTAATGAAAATCCACTGGATATTGACTAAATATCTTTGTAAGTGTGGTTTCCCAGCATCGGTTAAATGACTAAAGAAATGTTGACCACCCAATGCTACTGATAATAATGACAAAATATGTGGGCGATCGCTGCTATTATATGAATTTATTGTATTGCAATAAATAGCACTTTAAAGCTGATGTTGAATCAAGACTAGTTAGCACAAAATGTATAACTGATATAGTTTAATAACAGCATTTCCTTATGGTTACATCTGAATTGGTTACAAAATGCATGTATTGGATGATGTAATTGTGTCCATTATGCATATAAAATATTACCTGGAAGCAGATCCCCAAGAAGAGAGCCAGAGAAAAGATAGCACCAGTTTAGGAAAAACAGACTGAAAAACACTTACAATCTTCTTTTATCCCTTCCTTTGACCATGTGACTAAAAACCAGATGTGAGACATTCAAACTGACCAATCAGCAGATCACAGCTTTCCCCACCGTGTTAAATCACTACCAGCACCTCTGTGACCGAAAATGACAGAAGCAGCTGTGGGGGCTGTCAGACACACACACACACACACACACACACACACACACACACACACACACACACACACACACACACACACACACACACACACACACACACACACACACAACAACAACAACAATCATTCCTGGACAAACATAGAGGGAAAAACTATTTCTTTATTGATTGTTTTCTTTATTCTGATGTTTCTCGGGGTCAACCATACGAACATGTGTGCTCTCTCACAGGTGAAGAGGTCATGAGAGCGAGAGCGAGGTACGGATATAGAGAGAGACGGAGGATTAGTGAAGAGATCATATTATTGATGAATCATCTATCAATTCACTGGGAAAGTGCCAAATGTTCACATAGTAAAAAAGCATTTTATATACATCCATCAAATTACATGTAGGGCCTATGGGTACTTTTACATCTACACTACCAGTTAAACGTTTTTGGACAGTAAGATTTTTAATGTTTTATAAAGAATTATTTTCTGCTCACTAAGCCTGCATTTATTTGATCCAAAATACAGCTAAAGCAGTAATATTGTGAAATATTTGTACTATTTAAAATAACTGCTGTCTATTTGAATACAATTTAAAATGTAATTTTCCTGTGATTTCAAAGCTGAATTTTCAGCATTACTCCAGTTTTCAGTGTCACATGATCCTTCAGAAATCATTCTAATTTACTGATGTGCTGGTCAAAAACATTTAATTAAAAACTTTTGATTGGTAGTATAGGTTTTCAACATCAATCATGACTTCTAACAATTATGAAAATAGTTTACTAGTTTATCTGTAAAATGTTTCATCTTCTGCTTCATCTTATCATCGAGGAAGGATTGAATGAAGGAAGTACACTACTGGAGGACACCAGCATTGCTGCACTAATTCCAAGAACTCCTCCCAAGTTTTTAGTATTTTCAAGGGGGAGGCAATGGAACAGAAGACCTTACTACAAGCAGTGGATCTGTGTTTCAAACATTTCTACATGTATGACAAAGCCAAAGCCATATGCACCCATTTGCAGCACACAGTCTTTCGACAGTTTTAGCACACCTGTTCCTTAAAAAACGTTGTATTTAGTGATCAGTAAAACCTTTATTAGTCCAGCAGCCAGCAGATTTTAGTGTTTTTCTTTTTTTTTTTTTTTTTTTTTATTATTACTTGTGTTTATGATGTTTTGTTTTTGTTTTACAGATAAAGGTCTATGTTATGTTTGTCTTATTTGTGCACTGTATGTGCACATTTGTGTATGTTTTGATATGAATGAATATGAATTGATACACATTTGATCCTGGACCACAAAACCAATCGTAAGTAGCATGTTTGTAGCAATAGCCAAAAATACATTGTATGGGTCAAAATTATCGATTTTTATTCAGTCACATTTATTATGTAGAGTCACATTTGTTGGTTTTAAATTCAGTGTACATCTTGAAAATGTCAGTTGTATGTGCACATGTGTGTATTTTGAATGTAACATTTGTACACATTCTCTGTTTATTTTGTAAACAGTATGAATTTGCTGTACTTACTAAAACTTGTACATTTCAAAATGCATTTGTTAAAAATGTATTATTTGCATATTTAAATAAACAAAATGTGTATTTGAAAACAAAGTAGTGTTATAATGTAGTTTTATTAAGTAATTTTATAAGAAAATACTGAGGTTAATTAGTATAAATAATTAACCCAACTGTTGGGTCACTTTTAACCCAACTGGATTTTAACCCAATTCACTGGGTTAAAATAACCCCCAGATGGGAAGGTGCAATACCAACCCATAGTTTTAACCCAATTTTTTAGTGCGTACTAGTACTAGTGGGAGTGTGCTCACTTGTGTGTGTGTGTGTGTGTGCATCGGGGCCAACTCCTCACATGTAGGTCCTCCATCTCTCTGTGGCCCAAATGCATGCTTAGTGCCTCTTTTTCTTTCCGTTCTGCTGCAGTAAGAGTGTGTGAGGCAAAAGCAACTGTCCTCTCCGCGTTGTCTGCATGTATCTGGGTAAGAACACCTCCTATCACATAGTCTGAGGCATCTGTGGACACTATAGTAGGTAGTTCTGGATTGAAAAGCACAAGGGCAGTAGGGAGGGAGGGTGGGAAATTCAGGCAGGAAAACAGTTCCGATTCAGCCTCTATGGCTGGTTCAGTAGTAGCAGGTAGTTCATAAATGGCCTTCATGGCCTGAACAGGGCACACACAGTCCATACATGGCCTCCGTGGCTTGAACGGGGCAAACAGGGGAGAGCTGAAGCAGATGTCCCCGTCTCATGATGATCCACGGCGTTAGCCGACACCTCCGACACTATGGGTTTGGGGATACCAGCTGCGTGTGCAGACATCAGCGACTTATCTCTCATGTTGGATACCAGACTGGGATGGTCAGCAGCAACGTTAGTGAGCATTGGCCTGGCAGGTGTGATGCTAGCGGGCGCTGGCTTGGTCGACGTGACGTTAGTGGGCGCTGGCTCTGGACGATCAACTGTGGCTCGCCTTGACACAGGAAGCGTGGCCATGACAGGTGCACACTCTGGAAGAGCGGCCATCTTGTGAAGCGACTCTGTGTCGGCGGCCATCTTGTGCAGAGGTTTAGGTTCGTCTGCCATTTTGTGAAGTGGCTCTGTGTTGGAGGTTACTATGGGAAAATCAAACTGCTATTAAATTCCCCTCCAGGTATTTGTGATTTAACCGGTTCATTGAGTCCAAAATGAAACAGATCTTTAAACAAAACTTCATCAAACAGAGGTACTTGGTATGATAACTTACAAAACCGGTGAACATATTCCTCAATAGATAAGTTTCCTTGTTGCAAATGTAGTAACTGGTCGATTGGGCCCATGGTTGAGCTGGCGTTGAATAAAGCTGCTGGATCTGGGTATGGCGAAGTCTTATGTAATGAGGGAGACAGTGGGGTGAGGATCCAAATGCAGCTTCATTAGAAGCAGGAATCAGAGTTGTACAGTCCAGGTCGATCAACAGCATACAGGGCAATATATACAATCCAGAATCAAAGTCAGAGTCTAGGCAGAAAGTCGAGGCAGGCGGTGAGCAAAACAGAGTAAAACCACAAAACAAGCGAGGGTTAAAAGTCAGGTGGCAGACAATCAAAAAACAGGAACAGACAGATCGGCAACAGGAAAACATACGGGGGATAAACGCTTCGAAATGTTAGCTACAGCAAAACAAGACTTTGCAAGGTGTGTGTGTGTGTGTGTGTGTGTGTACAGGACGTTTATATAGTCTGTGACCAGGAAGTGACTGACTGTGTGATCAGTGTCATGTGAGGGATTATGGGAAATGGAACAAATGGAGTCCAGACTGGAGTGCTCAGAAAAGGACTTCATGAGCACTCCAGTTGGCAATCGTGACAATTATACAATGCATGTTGTCTTAAAACGTTCTTAAGGCCTGTGCACACCGGGACGAATATCGTGTGCGCTTATCGCCAGCGTTTTTCGAGACATTTTTCACCAGGATACCCAATCGATTTTCACCGGCGAATTCACTCGCATGGCGCTTAAAGGGATAGTTCACCCAAAAATGAAAATTTGATGTTTATCTGCTTACCCCCAAGGCATCCAAGATGTAGGTGACTTTGTTTCCTCAGGAGAACACAAACAAAGATTTTTAACAAAAATCGGTGCAGTCTGCCAGCCAAATAATGGAAGTGGATGGGCACCAGACCTTTTAAAAAAAAACATGCACAGACAAATCCAAATTACACCCTGCGGCTCGTAACGATACATTGATGTCCTAAGACATGAAATGATCGGTTTTTGTGAGAAACTGAACAGTATTTATATCATTTTTTACCTTTGATACACAGCCACGTCCAACTGTCTTGAGCACGATATTAGCATCAGGCACGTTACATGTGTACGCGCTCTGGCGTAGTATACGCAAACAAGCGATCTGTCGCGTGTATACGCCACTTATTGTTTACACAGTGCACAGAGATTGTGGGTATAGCGACTATTCAAAATGGTAATTACTTGCACTTATCGCACTGATTGTTGCACTGATTGTTCAAACCGATTTAGACCTAAAAGATTACATTTGCTTGCGCGAACTCATCCAGGACTTTTCACTGATTTCCCCTTACGGTGTATACTACGCCAGAGCGCGTACACGTGTAACGAGCCGGATGATAAGCTCGTGCTCGGCACAGTTGGACGTGGTTGTGTATCAAAGGTAAAAAATGATATAAATACTGTTCAGTTTCTCGCAAAAAACAATCATTTCGTGTCTTAGGACATTAATGTATCGTCACGAGCCGCAGGGTGTAATTTGGATTTGTCTGTGCATGGTTTTTTTTTTTTTTTTTACTTTTAAAGGTCTGGTGCCCATCCACTTCCATTATTTGGCTGGCAGTTTTTGTTAAAAATCTTCGTTTGTGTTCTGCTGTTTTGGGTGAACTATCCTTTTAATGAAAAACAGAAATACCTCGGTACACAAGGTAGCGCTGAGCAACTTCACGCTTCTGCCACTTGCTTGTCACACAGAAGAAGAAAGCCAGTATTTACATGCTTGTCAAAACCATTCACACACTGTGCATCACGTAAGCTTTCCCACTTATGTTTAACCTCCTCCAATACAACACACAAATTATGTCTATGTTCATAAGTTTGCAGGAAAAAGTTACAAGCTTATGTACATGAAAGAAAATTAAGTGAAATGAAACTCACCTTTGAATCCTATTTAATCTGCAATTCCACTCCATAACAACTCCCTCTTATCGAGATTTTTGTAGCCGCTGTTGCGTTTGACAGAAACACTGTTTTGTGCTTGAGCGCCACCAAGTCGTGTTTTACTGTAACTTCAGCAGCTCCGGGCACTTTCTTTAAAAATTTACGCTTTTCACTGATTCTTGAAAATTTGGCAAAAACATGTCCCAACAAGAAAAGTGCTCATTCTGTTGGAAATGAAGAACATTTTCATAAATCAAAAGAATTAAGATTATAATCAGAGGGTCAGTTGCACATATGTAAGCTTCTTTTATAGTTTTCTTTTAATTTTGTATTAATTTAATTATCAAATCTGGCCCATTGCCTACAAAATCACTTGTTCTCAGATAGGAGATAATCATTTCAGCTTGATTAAAAAAGCAAAAAGTAATCATTTAATTGAATAATAATTTTACTATATAAAAGAGTACATTGTACTATGTATCAAAAATGACAAACACTGTGTTTTGAATAATATTTACAATTATTTTTGGTTGTACAAAATGTGTCCCACATATGCGTCACCACCGTCAGATATTTATAAAAAGCAAAAAAATCAGGCAACTACAAGGTCAACTGCATTCCTGAGGACCACATTATCAAATCTTCAGCTCTCCTGCATGCTTCAAGATCAGCCAAGCTCCTGTAAATTTGCTATTTTCTCTTAAACTTGTTCATATTTTTGGACACTGCTACTGTGGCAACCATAACATGTCAACACCGTCTCTTTTGTATAAATAATATTAGATTTGATTATGACATAAATGTATACTTTTTAAAAACAAGTCTGAAGTAGCTAGCAAGAGAGTGGAAACAAGATGGCTAATGTGAACAACTAATGCATATCATGGGAAATAGTAGGTTTTTGTCACCACCGTCAGGTTTTCTGTCTGACGATGTTGAAATATTTGAAAAATATTTTATCACAGTGCTCAGGATTGTTATTTGTTGGACCAAATAGTTAAATAAAGTTGTTAAACAAGAAGCCGTTGACTTGAGTGGTATACAATTTGGAATTTTATGTTGTAATGTAGCCACTGTCACCACCGTCAGAGGGAGTTTTAATTTTTTTTTTTATAAATATGCATAGGGGCCTACAATATATTTCGTCAGTGCTGCTGAGTTATTAAAGTAATAGTCTCTTTTAATACAAAAATACATTTGTTAAATAAAAAAAAATTGTTTGATTTAAGCAAAAGGAAAACGTAAAACGCTAAAAAGTAAAACGCCTATTTTATGAAAAAAATACAAAATGGGGAGGTGACACCAGTACATTGCTGAAAATCTAAGACCTTGGTCTATAATAATATACATTCAGATGGTTTAATTAAACACATTTTTTTTTATTAAAATGTTATTAAATTTTATTTATTTTATTAAATTAAAATTTTATTGTTTTATCCAAATTCCCAAGAATCAGTGTTTTACGCCTGCCGTTTTGCAAACAACATAACAAATCCTAATTTAACCCCTGCATTCGCATTTTGATTGATGGATGCACCAGTTTTAGTTCTTGTAAGCCGCGCTTTGCTTATCCACTTCTCTTTTATTATTCCGATTCTGATGCAGGATTTTGAGGACAGTGGTAAAGACAGGAATGGATAAATGAGCTCAAAATATCAGAGAATAAATTACATTGAGAGTAAATAAGACAGCTGTGGTATTTGTCATTTAAACTTAAAAAAAAACAGTGTTATAAATGTTGAATAAGAGTTTAGAGAGACAGTAAATGATAAAGACTAAATTCATTAGTCAGGATAATATTTCCTTAAATGTAGGATTTAAAATACATAAATTATAACTTCATTTTTGACTGTACAATGATAAAAAATGTTAATTTCAGCTCTAAATATAAGGTAAAGTGTTGTTTTGTCTTTTTCAAACCCACTATCTTAATTATTCATCATAACCTACAGGCTAACTGAATGAAATCATTCAGTTTGAATTCATGGGCTATTGATGAAAGGAATGTAATGACATTTCTTCAAATAAAATAATTATTTTATTTAATAATTATTACCTTTCAGATTCATATGTTTGGCTTGGATTATTTTATATGACTTGTCTGTCATTATTCAACGAACCCTTCAAAGTTCACACATTTACAAGAACGAGGTGAATAGAGATGATTCTGCAGGAGAGGGAGAATAGGAAGAAACAGCACTGTTGTAGTTTGTGATCTGCCGTTAGAAGGAAGAAGAAAGCAGGTGTGTTTGTGCATTATATTCCTGTCCAGTTGGTGGCGGTAATGCAGTTGATCTGTTGTTAACTGGACTTTGATTTTCTCTAAGATGGAGTCGTATCATGTGACAAACATCAATCGTGAAGGATCGCACGTTTTTAACTGCGATCACAAACCGAAAGTGTTTTAAAGACTTCCGGATTCTGTATCTGCTGCTCAGGATCGTCTGAACTACTGCAAGTAAGTTTGATTACTTTAACGATTACAGTTATTTAGAATAATAATAAACGGATTTCATAGCTATATATCAGCGTGTTTTGTTAAGTTATAACTTATGTCGCCAAAGTAACAAACGACCGGGAAGCAAAAAGTTATTAGTAACATAACCCAGTCAGCAAATTTCCTCTGGGCCGGATCTGGCCCATACCAACAGCTAAAGTGTGGCCCAGATAAGTTTAGGTTCCCCGGCCCAAAACTGGTCCACATCTTTTTACCCAGAACCGAACCAAAACAGTGCCATAACCCAACCTAAAATGAGCCAAATCATGAAAACAGATGTGGCTGTTATATGGATCTTATGTGGTATTCTTATATGGCTGAGTTCTGTAAAGGGCAATGGCCCCTATGTGGACCACATGTGGCTGATAGATCAAAAGCCATAATTTAACCGTATTTATGCCACACCTATTATTTATTTAAAATACACAGTAAATCTTAAACACGTATTAAACACAAAATTGATTCACAGACATTTTTAATATAATACAATTTTAATAACAGTCGTACAATACAGAACATAAAATGTGGTGTAAATGTCAAATGAGTAAATAAATGTACAAAAATAGATACTTTTAGTAAGTCTCACCAGCCTTTCTTTCACAATCTGTCAGGAAAAAGGAGAGAAAAAAGATTATTAGCATATCATAATTAATATTAGATATTATTTGAATATTAAAACAAGCCATGACATGAGTGCTCGCTGGTGGTAAAGGTAATCCTGTTTTATTAGCATTTTTCGACGGTATTCAAACTAATTGAGATTATGTGAGACGAAAGATACGTTAGTTTTTAAATCACGTTATAACTAGTAGAAAGGAGAAAGGATGATCGCATTCATGCGCTCTCCGCTTGTAACATTACTTACAGCTGTCTGTCACGTAACATCAAAGCGCGTCAAAAAGGCATTTATCGTTTAAATTTTCTGATATAATAGGCATAATTTTAAAGATGAGACTTATCGAAAATAACAAAACCCAAATCTTATCATGATTTCTGGACAGCAGGTATGTATAGTGACGTTTTATTCATGCATATGAATTCAGCACATGATCGTGGTCAAAACGAAACTGTGTTTGTTCGGTACACATACCTAAGCACACATTTTTTTTCTGTACGAATAAGCGTACCATTACATCCCTAGAAAACATTTAAAACATCAAAACTGCACTTACCTGAATAAGAGTGTGTCTGGGCAAAGGCTGTTGTAGACTCAGGAGCAGAGCGGGAAATAACGGACATATATTTTCAAATTTTCAGTAATCCACCAATAGGAATACAGGAAGAATGAATGAATGGGCTGACATTTGGACTGCCACAAACCAGCCACACATGACTATAGCAGGTTATGTGTGTTTTTCCGAATAAAAGCCAAATGTTAACCATAAGTTAACATATTTCAGGATGTGCCATAGCCTAGCCAAATATGGCTCTTGTCTGTGTACTGTCATATGGGCCATATACCTTAATACAAAAAGTCACCCAAATGAAAATTCCCTCCAATTCTAAAGCCATGGCAAAACATATATGGTACAAGTTTGGCCCATATGTGCTCAGCCATGCCATACCTAGGCCAAACGTGACAGCTTTCAGCCACATTTGGCCCAAACGTTCTTGCTATCTGGGAACCGTTTAAAGACGACGCATGTTAAAACATTTTATGTCTGTAATAATGTAGTATTAAGAATAATTCTAAAAGAGTTATTTATTTCCCCTTTTTCCATGTTAAGTCGCGAGACCGAAAGTATTCTGTGGTCAAATCAAATCTGTCCTTCTGGATATAGAGGTCGAAAAACCCGAGTAACAAATAAATGTTCTTTTAAACTTCTTAATATTCCGAAAGTTGCTGCATAGTAATGTTCATGTAACTAAAGCCATCTGTTGTGAGTGATCTGAATGATCTGAATAGATTATGACACTTATTACATGCTGTTTATATTAATTGTTTGATAACTCCGATAAGTTAATAAGTTATTTTTCATTTATTCCTCTGAACTATCCTGATACTGATCTCAGAGACACATTGTCATGTTCAGGTCATGATGAGATCGTCTTCAGAGACACAAAGATCCCAGTGTTGAGCAGTTTATCTGCAGTATGTCAGAGGAGCGAGGAAAGGACTCTCCGTCTGAGATGAGTCTCTCACGCAAACACAGGTAAGACTGAGTCTGTTTTCAGAGAAGGATCACTTTTCAACAAGCGGTGTTTTCTCTCACAATTGCTTTGCAAAACAAATTAGAACTTTCTGTGTTTTGAGATTGTCACAGGTTAGAAACAGCTTGAAACAGTTAAATATGTTTGATTAGTCATATATGTTAAGTCCTGTATAACCACAGAATTAAAATGTTTTACATTTTTGTTTCAGGTTGCACATTTAGTCGATGGAAAATGTAAATAATATGGTAACTTAAACAAGTCAAAATAATCATGGCTAACTGAAGTATCTTTTGCTGTACAGTGTTCTTTCTGTCTGAGTGTACTTAATTTTCTACATTGCTGCTTAAAAGCTGTTGCTGTTCATCTTTTTTAAGTGTCACTTTGAGTTTATACCACACAGGTTAGCAGTGCTGGCCCATAGGGTTGTGGGGCCCTATTATTCCATTAATGTAGAAATATTTAAACAGATTAAAAAAAAAAATAGAAGTGCAGGTGAGCTTGAAAAATGTAAATAAATTGATATACATGAAACACAAATAAGTTTGGAAAGAGGGGGAAACCTGTGTTTTTTTGGCATGGAGGATGGGGTATAGATAATTATTCAGGCCCAGTCCTTCGGGTGCTAGAGGATGCAGAAACAGTTTTGTATTTGTTTTCGTGCTCTGCGGAGTAGCCAATCACAGTCATATCTGCTCATTTCTTTAACGCAGTGGCCAGTCAGATGCTTTTAAGTTAGAATCAGAGTCTGTATGTTTTTATATCTTGACTCATACCCCTAAAAAGGGTGACGTATACCTTGAGATACAAACATTCAGAGACCGATTACAACAAACGTAAGCATTAAAAAGCATTAAAATGGCACTATATGCAGTGCAATTCTGCAAGATCAAATGGTTTAAAATAACACAACAGCTCATTAACATTCACTACCTTTAAAACTCTGGATGCAGTCAGACTGTAAATGCATGGTAATTGTCATCAAAACAGAGTGTTTCCTTCATAATTCCACATAACAGTACGTTTTTATCTTTTACAGCAATAGTCTTGATCTTACAAAACACTGACATCCTACATGCTACATCTGTACAGATGATTAAGCGATGCTTTTGTATTCAAATGATTTCTAAAACATGAAAAAGTATACCAAACACAGAACTGCACCCTGCCTCTACACATTTAAGGCAAAGATTCTTTCCAGAAACAAAACCATGACTGATCTGCAGTGCCTAACTGTGCGTTCACACCGCCACCGGCGAGAACGTCAAAGTGGCCGGAAGTCATTCATTTTCAATGTGAGCCGGCGTCGAGAAGCGGCGAGAGCGTCACTGCACGTTTTGGGCGGCGTGGGCATCGGGTAGAGTTGAAGTCAGGTCAACTTTATGGTAATGAGCTATGACGCGGCTCGGCGGCAACCAATCGGAATGTAGAAGTTCACCGCTGAGAGGTTTCCAATGAACGCAGTCCTGTAAACTTGGTTCCGGCCACATTAGTTCCCAAGGAAAATGGAGGAGAAGTTAATTATTGCTGTGGCGGATTTCCCCGTAATCTTCGACGTGTCACTGTTTTTAAGTTTTCACTTAACCATGAACACAAAAGCCACACCACACAAATGACTTTTAATTGGTTTATTTCGTTAGCAAACATGTAACTACAATTAAATTCAATTTCTCATTTTCATGTTTAAAATATTTAATGAGGTTAATTTACACCCTACTTGTGGTCAGTCTGCACAAGATCGACATGCTTGTTTGTT
Organism: Garra rufa; assembly: GCF_049309525.1. Classification (NCBI taxonomy): domain Eukaryota; kingdom Metazoa; phylum Chordata; class Actinopteri; order Cypriniformes; family Cyprinidae; genus Garra; species Garra rufa. The sequence goes on along the minus strand of NC_133367.1, from coordinate 6,320,016 downwards.
TTGCGGCTGCTTTAAATACAAGACCAAGCGTTCGATCGTCAGAGAGTCAAGGAATCTTTCTACAGCGTTGCTTGCAGGGCGGCCAGAGCGAATTTTGACGCTCTCGCCGGCGGCGGTGTGAACGCACAGTTAGAAGCAATTTTGAACCATATAACTCAGCCTGACAAACAAAACATTTCATGAGGGCAGACAAACTTAAAGCACCTAGTTAAGCAGCCTTGCTATAACCTCAGCAACACAAGGACTCTTTTACTTTGCTAACATCTGTGTTGTACACAGTGGTCTGAATGAAAGTGTACATGTTGTGTAGCATTCTGTTATAAGAAGAAAAAACAAAAACAAAGTGTGCCTTAAACAACTCAAAGGCATTACGTGAAGAGGTTGACTTGCACGGAATGGCGTGCTGATCAAGAACAAAGTACTGGTGAACTGAATTCTTCTGAGGTCCCACGGCCAGGAGGGCTGAGCAATAGCTGTGATTTTATGATTTCAATGTTTGTTCCACTCTGAGAAAACCAAGCAAATTGAAGAGAACTATTACTAATATGTTAAATATAAAACAGAAAAATATATATAAAAAGAAAAGAAAAAGAAAAAAACTACTTGTAGACAACAAGGTGTTTTTCTGCTTGAGAAGCAGACACTTTTCCTGGTCTTTTCCAGCCTTGGGAACAGATGCAACAGAAGTATTATAGAAAAGAGGTCACTGTCCCAACCTATTTAAACATATGTTTTGTTAGCAAAATTTGATCAATAATGCAAACTGGAAGTGAAATTAAAGAAAAATTAAGAAAAAAAAAAATAATTATGGGGACTAAATCTTTTACTTCCAGAACACAAATTTAAACTCCCATCTCATTTTCTTCTCCAACTTCAAAATTGTCCTACATTGCTGCAGAAGTACCGACCCAGTGTTTACAAAGTGAACATGCAAAGAAGATCAAACGCCCTTTACAAAAAAAGGTAAAACAGCGATGTAGAGCGATTTTGAAGTTGGAGAAGAAAATGAGATACATTGACATACCCCAACTGCCATGAACCGGAGTACACAGAGTTCACACAGAGCTCACACAGAGCTAGACAAGATAAGCATTTGAGGTTAATAAATTGTCAATTTTTTTTATTCCTAATTAATGTTTAAAGTATAAAATGAATTAATCTTACCAAAATTAAAACCCTCTTCTAAATCACCATCACTAGATTCAGCTGCTAGCATTAGTTTTTCATAATCACAGATGCTTGGCAGTTTTTTGCACTGCTGAATCGCTTTTTTCTTGATTGCAGTGGTGCACTTCTCCAGTAGCTTATCTAACACTCCTTCTCCAAACATCAGAACAAAGTCTTGCACAATCTAAGAAGAGGCAGAAAAGGATGACCCAAAATATTTGTTCTAAGTACCAGACAAATCATTATGGATATAAACCCATGCAGATCTTAAATAAAGTTATATTTAGACAGCAGTATGATTTACTGTATTGTTAAATTGTTAAAAGTATGATTATAAATTGATTATAATTATAAGATATACAAGATAAACTTCAGTCACAGAAATATCAAATTCATGTTGTTGTTTTTTTTTTTTTTTATAAATGTATGATTTTTAACAGTCTGATTCATCAAAAACCTTCACATTCTCAGGTACAGCTGGGACACCAAACTTTAAAAATCCTTAAAAAACATAAGCAATTTTATGAGAAAGAATATATGCCTTTTTTACATAACAATGATGAACTTAATATAACATCCATAGACATAGACATCCATCAAGTAACATAAATGTAAAAAAAAAAAAAATCATAAAAATTCCTAAAATAATATAATGAAAGTATAGTTGGTTCTTTTTTTTTTACCAGCAGACAAAAAAATGTATATTTTAGTAAATACTTACAGTGTGTTTAACTTTTCATTTAGTACTACCATTCAGTTTCTGACCCAAGTTGCCTAAAATAGAGAATTTAAAACACGACAATAATAATATGTTAATTGTGCAATATGTGTGCTATGCCATGTCAATTATACTGCTACACTCAGTTTCATTTTCAAGATTAAAGCGCATTTTCAAATATACAGCGTTTAAACACGTCACTTCTTACAAACAGGTTGAAGTTCAAAAACCAAATGCAATGATGGCGATCGAATAAAAATCCTCACAGAATTTGTTAAATGTCATTGGACGCATTAAATCTGTGAGCTGAACAGTTGCAAATATATCGTTTATATAACATTACATCGGATTATATACGTTATTATATAGGGATGCACCGATACACAGCCGTTGTTTACCGACGAGCTGCGCAAATCAATGTTCATTATCAGTGTGAATGTGCGCAGCTCGTCAGTGAACAACGGCTGTGTGTAGTATATACGGCTCAACGTGAAATCACGCACCTGATGGCATTTACCGCTGATTACAGAACCGGCTTTACTGACAAAACGCGCAAGTGATCGGCCGATACGGATTTGGTGCATCCCTATTATTATATTATTATCATATTTATTCGGACTGTGTCTAACATCATAATACATGCTCAAAAATCAACAAAACCTACATCACTGCTGATGTATGTAAATGTTTAACGTGTAATTTATGTTATATGATACAAACAAACAAATTAAATTCAATTGTTGGCATCATTTAAGCGTTAGCATTAACGTACATTGTGACGAAAAACAACATGACCTTGCCACGAAGTTAAATATTTGGAAAATAACACAAATTGCATCAAAATACAACCTATGCAGTATTTTAGCACATTTGTTCACATAAAGTATTAAAAGTGTGTTTTAGTACGTTACTTAAAAGAGCTTACCTGTCGGTTGGAGCAAAAAGAAAATGGCGACCAGAAAACTTCTGTCCTGTTCAGATCTTCGCAGGAGGTAGATTGAGGGGCGGAGCCTAAGGGGCCGTTCACATGTAGCGTCTTTTGCGCGCTCAAATTTGTTATTTCAAATGTAGACCTGCGGCTTGCGCGCACTTAATTGAAGCGGCGCCGCATCGAGATAAAAACATCTCAACTTTTCAGAATGCAGCAAGCGCACCGCAGGTCATGTGACATGAACCAACCAATCAGCTTCCTCACGTTTTTCCGTTAAATTGAAACCTCTGTAGAAACATGGAGCAGCTCATCATTGTGGTCCATGGATTTCCTGAACTTTATGATTTGTCAAGCCCCCATTATTTTGACGCTAATAGAAGAAACAATGCATGGAGACGCATAGGTTTGGAGCTAGAGCGCAGCTGATGGTTGCTTAGAAACGGTAGACGTTTCCGGAGCGCAAGGGCCCGAGCGCTTTGTTGATAAGGAAGAAAGCGGCGCTCCTAGCGTTTTCCACGCGTTTTAGGCGCGGCATGTGAACGGCCCCGAACAGAGTAAAATTAACAACGCAGAATTTAACTCTGATAATTTTCACCAACACTAGGGGGGTATCTTTCACTATTTGTTGTTAAGTTTACTCCTAAAGAATAAAACTAGAATAACACTGCTTGATTACCACTGCTGATTTTACTGCGTAGGCTGTTATTAGTATGTGGGCTATAATACGTTGTATATAACTCTGTATCATGCGTGAAAAATTCGGTCTCAATTTGCATTTTGAATATTGAAAGAGTAGCCTACTTTGAGTATGGCTGCATTTATTGTCTACATGACTAAGAAAGAACTGTGTTGTTTATTTTTTGTTATTTATACTGTAGATTGTTTAAAAATGCAGTGGTTGCCTGTAATTTAAATGGCTGTACCTATAATAGAGAAAATAAACATCTTGTTCATATACTAATATTTAAAATTTTTGTTTAATAATATTTATTTTTATAAAAAAAAAACAGGCAAGCAAAATATTTTGTTTAAACAATGCTCTTAAGTGTATGTTTACATGTAAATAAAAAGTAATGTTTGAAAGCAGTTAATTTTTATGTTTGCAGGTCTATGGTAACAGCAAACCAGAAATCAGAATATCTCCTGAGGTTTTTAAAAAAAGCTAATAATAATAATAATAAAGCATATATTCTATAGGGAAATGTCATATCACAAGAAATATCGTTATCGCAATATTAAATATTGCATATTGCATATTTTACCAATATCGTGCAGCCCTAATCTCAATGGCAGTCAGAGACAATATACTTGGTCCCATACTCAAGATAATGTTTTATCTCTTGCGAGATTAGACGTTAAGAGATATGAAAACATCAATTGGCGACATCAATAATAAAGCTTCAAGAATTTGTTTAATTAACTGGGGAGAATAGCTGTTTGAAAGCTTTCAATTAAAAAGGTTTCAACAAATTGATCAAATGGATGCGCCAACAATTTTTTTTTTCTATTTTTCTATTTAGAAAAATAGAATGATCAGAAAAGATTAATCCATGCATTACGTTCTGAAGTTGGCACTTTATTAACTGACCCCACTGATATTAGAAAAAGGGCTGTTTGTTTGTGTGCAAAACTGTACAAATGTGATTGTGACTCAGAGCCTGCTGTTGGCAATGGTTTTCTGGAAAACCTGTCATGGGTGTCTGAAGAAGACAACCGGAAACTCAACAAGGCCTTGTGCTTAGAGGAATTGTATGAAGCCCTGATGGGTATGGAGTCTGGAAAGGCTCTGTTGACTTTTATAAGTCATTCTGGACAGTGTTGGGGAGGACTTGTTCGCGGTGCTTAATGAAAGTTTGGCCGAAGGGCGGCTGCTGTTGAGCTGCCGCAGAGCAGTCCTTACACTCTTACCAAAAAAAGGAAACTTGTCTGAGTTCAAAAATTGGCGGCCTGTGCCCCTTTTATGTACAGACTACAAATCATTCACCCGGTCCAGAGCTATTGTGTGTCTGGTAGGTCTATTTTTGATAATATTTCTTTATTGCAGGAGTTTTTATGTCTCCAAAATATAGGATCTAGATTGTGCTCTGATTTCTTTAGAACAAGAGTAGGCATTTGATCACGTTGAACCTATTTACTTGTGGAAAACATTAGAATTGTTTGGTTTTTGCCAAGATTTGTACTTGTACACTGATGTTGAGAATCTGCTGAAGGTTAACAGTGGTTTATGCACTCCTTTCAAAGTTGAAAGAGGTGTCAGACAAAGATGTTCCTTGTCAGGAATGCTCTATTCAATAGCCATATAACCGTTACTACAGCAGATAAGGAGTAATCTGAGTGGTGTACAAATATCTGGTTCTTATCGTAATGTTAATTTATCAGCTTATGCTGATGATATGATTGTAATGGTCAAATGCCAAAAGGATATAGATATTTAAATGAAATTACTTAATGATTTTAAAGGTTTATCCTCTGCTAAGGGGAAGAAAAGTGAAGGTGTGGTGTGTGGAAATTGGAGGAAAGGAAGGTTCAAATTTCCTGAAGGCTTACACTGGAACGCAGAAGGTTTTAAATATTTAGAAATTTTGGGTGGTGTTATTGACAAACTTAAAGGGCGTTTGGCTAAGTGGAAATGTCCTACAATGGGCACATTTTAATTATTAATAATTTGGTTGCTTCATCTCTATGACATAAGCAAGCCTGTATTGATCCACCTCCAAAATTTTTATCAGATGTACAAGCTTTATTAGTAGATTTTTTTTGGGATAAGTTACACTGGGTCTCTCAGCGTGTTTTATATTTGTGCAAAGAGGAATGTGGCCAGGGGTTAGTAAACTTGCAGAGCAGGACAGCAGCCTTTCATCTGCAATTTATATAGAAATTTCTGACTGGATCAACTCGTTTCAGCTGGAGAGTTTGGGTGGTTTTCAGCTGGACAGAGCTCTTTTCTTGATGGACCCTTTAAAACTGGACTTTGCCAATGTCCCAGCGTTTGATCGCAACCTGTTTTAAAAGAGAAACAGTCTTCCATGCTTTTATGGAGTGTTCCAGGTTAAGTCTTTTATTCTGTGTAGTAAGGAGCTTTTTTGCCTGTTTTGATGAAACCTTTTTGATAGAAACTTTCATTTTAGGTGGTAAATATGTAAAAAGGAAATGTCATAAATGTCAATTACTGAATTTTAATTGTGGGTCAAGCTAAATTAGCAGTGTACATGAGCAGAAAAAACATGCTTGAACAGATAGCTGGACAGAATTGTTTTCTTCTCTTGTGAAAGACAGAATTTTAATAGATTTTAATTTCTACAAGTCAGTAAATGATCTTGCCTGTTTTGAATTGAAATGGTGTGACAAAGGAGCAGTGTGCTCTGTTTTTATGGAAGGGGGGAAAGGAGGTGAAGTGAGGCCAAGTATGGTGACCCATACTAGGAATTTGTGCTGTGCATTTAACCCATCTAAGTGCACACACACACAGTAGTGAACACACACCCGGAGCAGTGGGCGGCGCCCGGGGAGCAGTTGGGGTTTCGATGCCTTGCTTAAGGGACTCACCTCAGTCATGTACATTCACTCCCCCCACCTACAATCCCTACCGGACCTGAGACTCGAACCTGCAACCTTTGGGTTACAAGTCCGACTCTCTAACCATTAGACCACAGAGAATTGTTGAAGGAGAATTGTTTTATTTTTTAATCTTGGTCAAATTGAACAGCAGATTGTTTTCACAACCCAGTGCTGATCACTGGCAGTTTATCTGCAGTATGTTAGAAGAAGCGAGGAAAGGACTTTACGTCTGAGATGAGTCTCTCACAGAAACAGGAGTCTGTTTTCAGAGAATCATTTTAAACACTGTTGGAGTTTCAGATGTTTGCTGTTAAAAAAAAAAAAATCAACAGACATCTTTTATTTTTTACAAACGCTTTGCAGAACTTCAGAGCTATATAACTTCCTAATTAAAAAATAAAATAAAAAAATATTTAAAAAGTAGCCAATAAATAATAAACATCTGAGAACAAAAAATCTGAATCATAATCTTCTGCGCAGTGATTTATTTTATCTAACAAAGAACACCTAAAATGCCTTGACTGAAGTCCAAATATTACTCTGTGAAAAATTAGCGTAATTCTGTCCCAAGGTATACACAAAGAGAGGACGAGGCCTCAGTGAGTTGTAGTGTTGTCGTCATGTTGTGGAGACGCTGTGTGTTTGGATGCGAAAGCAAACCAGCTTTGTTTGGAATCAATGGTTAAGATTTATTTATCAGGCTTTAAGGGTGTACTCACACTAGGCAGTTTGAACCGTGCCCGAGTGCGTTTGACCACCAAAGCGCGGTTCGTTTGACTAGTGTGAGTGCTCCGAACCGTGCCCGGGCGCGGCTCGATTAGCCGTCCCTGGCCCGCTTGGAAGAGGTGGGCCAGAGCACGGTTCAGTTGGACTCGGGCGCGGTTCGCATGCAGTGTGAGCGCTTACCGCGCTGGAGCACGGAACAGGACGCGTGATGTCGCGTTTTTGCGAGGTAATCAGCGTTTTTATAGTCCATAATCAGAGCTGCAAAGTCCTTGCTGCACTTCAGCTGGTAATTAAAAACCTCCTCGTACGAACAGCAAGATTGCGCGGAAATTTTCGTGCCACAAAGGCGAAAGACCTGTTTAATAATAGGCTGTGAGAGGGCTGTGGACCACCGCGGACCAAACGATTTAAAATAATTATCCACAAAGTAAACTATTTCGCGTTCAGCGCGAGCGTTGCTCTTCCCGTTTATCCTGAAACCATCGCAACATAATGACGTAAGCGTGCTCCGGCACGAATGCTGAAACCCTATGTGAGTGCAGGCCAGAGGGGGAGTGGGGAGGGGGGACAATCGTACCCGAGCCCGGTTCACAGCAACCGTGCCTAGTGTGAGTACACCCTAAGGAGCTGCAGTTCATACACACCTGAGCTATACACACCTAAATAAATTGTAAATAAAATACAATAAACCACACCTAAATAAAATGTAAATGAAATACAATAAACCACACCTAAATAAATGTATTTTATGTTGGCACTTCAGGACATAAGGTTGTTACAGTGAAGAAGAAAAATTATAACTTTATAAGATTGTATCTGAAAGGTAAGAGAGTTGCAAAAAAAGTTTACCAGTGTGAAACTATTAGCTTAGACTTGGACTCAGGGTGAAATGGATATGAACATTATTATGATGACATTGTTACTGTTATTGTTACACCCAATAAACAAAGCAAATACCTTTATAGCGTCATATGGTCCCTTTAATTGAAATATGCTAACAGAACTGTGTAGCCCTGACATTTCTCAACAAGGAAAATGTTGTTCAATTAGATCAGAAATGCTTTACAGAAATTGTTAAACAAATGTGAGTCTGTAAACAAGAATGACTGCTATCTTTAAAACTCTGCAAGCATTTCTGTGAAGGATTAGAGAGAATGAGTGCCAATATAAAACACAGATGAACGTCCTGTAGTAAAGTTTCATTTCTGTCTGTGTCATTAGTGTAAGATCAGGCTCACATGTGTCCAGCTCTGTGTCTGTGAAGAGTGACCGCTCAAAGGAAGCTGACCTGCCAAACTTCAGCGAAGTAACAGCATCACAAACCAAATGGTATTTGATGTGTTTCTTATTTTTATTCACCTGTAGACTGTATCAGTGAATAATTAACATGAAACTTTGTTTAAAAAGTTATCAAAATATTGTTTTCTCTTTGCTAAAAATATTGTCAAGATATTTTACTCATATTTACCCATGAAATGCAGTATTTTGATTTATTCTATTCAGCAACAGGCTTCAGAAGGAAACCTCAGATCCAGATTTCCACACTAACAGGAACCACAAGGACTTTACAAACAGTTTCCTGCAGATCTTCCAGGTACAAAAAAAAAAAAAACACAACAAACAAATGTTATTAGATAGGAGTGTGAGAGAAATGTTATTTCTCTGTTTTAATAAGAAAGAATGTATTATTGAAACTGACAGCTAATTAATGTTTGTCTCAAATGGATAATAGTTTTGACCAAATGTGACCCTGGACCACAAAACCAGTCATAAGGTTAAATTTTACAAAACTGAGATGTATATAGAATATGAAAGCTCAGTAAATAAGCTTTCTATTGATGTATGGTTTGTTAGGATAGGACAAGATTAGGCCAAGATACATCTATTCGAATATCTGGAATCTGAGGGTGCAAAAAAAATCCAAATCCTGAGAAAATCACCTTTAAAGTTGTCCAAATTAGGTTCTTAGCAATGCATATTACTAATCAAAAATTACATTTTGGTAGGTTTACAGTAGGAATTTTACAAAAAATGTTCATGGAACATGATCTTAACTTAATTTCCTAATGATTTTTGGCATAAAAGAAAAATCAATAATTTTGACCCATGCAATGTATTTTTGGCTATTGCAACAAACATACCCCAGCGACTTAAGACTGGTTTTGTGGTCCAGGGTCACATAATATGGAAGAAGATTTTGTTTTTCTTTCATTTATTTTTGCCTTGCTTTGTAGGACATTGAGAGTAAAATAATCTCATTTCTAAAGAAAGAACTGGACAAGTTTCAGAAAATATTACAAAAAGAGGACTTGCAATACATTGTGAAGGATTTCAATGAGAACAGATGCATTATCAAAGAAGCAGCTCTTGATCTCACTCTCTACTTCCTGAGAGAGATGAAGCAAGATGATGCTGCTGATACTCTAGAAGGTAAGAGACTTGTGACAATTTGTCAGACTGTCACTTATAAATGTAGGAGAGAAAATAAGATTAAAATATTCTGAATTTTTGTTTTTGTTTAGATGAGCTGTTCTTCATTCATCAGCTAAAGTGTAGCCTAAAGAAGAAGTATCAATGTGTTTTTGAAGGAATTGCAAAGCAAGGTGACTCTACACTTCTGAATAACATCTACACAGATCTCTATATCACTCAGGGTTGTAGTGATCATGTCAATACTGAACATGAGGTAAGACAGATTGAAGTTACTTCCAGGCGTCATGAATCTCAGGAGATACAGGTTGAGTGCAAACATTTGTTTGAAGCACCTGAACAAGACAAGCAGATCAGAACTGTACTGACAAAAGGAGTTGCTGGCATCGGAAAATCAGTCTCTGTGCAAAAGTTTGTTCTTGATTGGGCCGAAGGAAAAGAAAATCAAGATATCAGCTTCATATTTCCTCTTCCATTTAGAGAGATGAACTTAAAGGAGCAAGAAAAACAAAGTTTTATGGACCTTATAACTCAATTTTTCCCAGAGACAAAAGGACTGAACCTTACAAGAAGGAACCAAAAAGTCCTGTTCATTCTTGATGGTTTGGATGAATTTCGTCTTCCTTTAAACTTCAATGGTAATGAGATGTTTTCTGATATTTCATCATCAGTCTCTCTGGATGTTATCGTAACAAACCTCATCAAGGGAAATCTGCTTCCTTCTGCTCTCATCTGGATCACCACCAGACCAGCAGCTGCCAGTAAGATTCCTCCTGACTGTATCGACCGGCTGACAGAGATACGAGGATTCAATGATGTACAAAAGGAGGAGTACTTCAGAAAAAGAATCACAGATGAAAATATGGCCAAAGAAATCATTGATCATGTTAAACAATCAAAGAGTCTCTTTATCATGTGCCACATCCCAGTCTTCTGCTGGATTTCAGCCACTGTCCTCCAGAACATTTTGGAGGAGAAAAGAAATAATGATCTGA
>NC_133367.1:6076991-6304491 GCF_049309525.1 Garra rufa | reverse complement strand
TCCTTTCTGAAACGGCCCCCTGGACACTCCTGTAAAAGAGATTTTAATCTCAGAGAGCTCTTTCTGGTTAAATAAAGGTTAAATTTAAAAAAAAAAAAAATTAATGATTTAAATATTAATCTGTACCTCACACTGAATTATGGAGTTTACACACAAAAACTTAATGAGGCTTTATATGTTTTTGTGCATTTTGTGGGGCTCAACAATAAAACAGAATAGTAAACGCACAATATCGGATTTGGATTAGTTTTGTCTCTCCAGAAAAGGCCAGTATCGGAGCCAATACCAATACTGAGTAATGGATCGATGCATCCTTAGTTTTTACATCATGTTTTTATAGCATTGTGCATTGTAGCCGATGTTGAGCACATGATCACAATGGTTAAAATGTTTAATCAGAATTCACTTTTTCCCCCCTTGAAATAATGGAACTAGCACTTTCAAATTAATAATTTATTGTAATTTTAGCTGTAGATGAAATGAATATATTTTTGTTATTTGTATTTAGCAAATAATGAAATATAAATATGTATTCAGTCTAATTATTCTATAATCTTATTTCCCTTGTAGGCTAAATGATTGTGGCTTAACAGACAAAAGCTGTTCAGCTCTGGCTACAGTTCTTGGATCAGATACAAGTCTGAAAGAGCTGAACATGAGCAATAATAATCTGCAGGATTCAGGAGTACAGCTGCTCTGCACTGGACTAGAAAATATGAAGTGTCATTTGGAGATACTGAGGTAAGTTGTGTGACGATAGAACAAAATTGAGATTATGAGGGACTGAGCATTAAATAATGAGGGCCATAAAAAAAAGTTTCAAAGAAAATAATTATTTTAATAAATAAAAAAACAAAACAAAGGTTTGACAAAAAAGTTCAACCATCAAAAAAAACTAGGCCTATGAAGAAACAAAGAAAATGATCAAAGCAAACTAAACTCAACATGTACTACCAAACTCACTCCAAATCACACACCCAGGGCACATTTAAACAATTTGACTAGTCCATATTACTACAAGAGGGGGGAGGTAGAGACAAGACACTTGCTACAAAGTACAACAACAACAACAACAACAAAGTACTTAAATGCTGAAACTAAGAGTAATATAAAATAAATGTATAATAAACAAAATACAAATCAAGAAGATCAAGAATTAAACAAACAATCCTCGGTCTTTCAGTCTCATGTTTCCCTCGCGGTTATTCTGTCTATTGGTGTAAACGGGCGGAACTAAAAGTCAGCGGAGGCTGCGCGCCGGTCCTTAATAACGCACGGACCTGACTTCAGCAGCTTGTCCATAGATATAGGCTGTGTCCAAATTCAGGGTCTACATCCTTTGGAGGACTCATTTGAAGGATCACGTCACAGCACCGCGACGAAGGCTGTCCAAATTTGTAGGATCCTTCAAATGCGGCCCACAAATACGTCCTCCTTTTCCCCGAATTGGAAGGATGGGTCTGGTGGATCCTTTCCTGTCCTACCTATCCCATAATTCCTTTCAGCAGAGCACTTCCAGAATTTTCAAATAATAGCGGACAAAGCGAACGGTAGTAATGATGTAAGTTTTAAAAAAAACGGTGTTTCAAAAAATATTTTGTTAAAGCGGTTGTCTAGTTAGGCCTTTGGTTTTAGCGTTAAGCTTATTTTTTTTTTTTTTACATTTGTATGTCACTTTCGTAAACTAGCTTCTTTCTTACTGCCTGTGTGAATATCCCCTTACACACAGCTAATTTCTTGTTAGTGATTGAAGCTGTTTTTAACGCTTTTAGGGACGATAGAGCACGTGCTCAATTTTAAACCGATTTTCAAACGGTCTGATTTATTATAAACATCAAATATGTAGTTATGACACTGAATACTTTTGAATAATTATCTTATGTTCTAAAAAATAGAATAATGTTCTAGAATAAGTAGACAAAGCCTACAAGATTTCCCCTAACAAATATACATCAAGAAACGCTGCATGTTGAAATCCCCACCCTGTACAGTGATGACTATAACACAGCACAAAGAACTAAAGTCCATATTTCCAAATTGTTAATAAAAATATTTTTACACATAAAATGGTAGTAAACCAGTTTGTTAAGACATTATAAAGTCACTTTTTGAAGATTTATTATAATCAATGTTTGAACCGAGGTGTTAGAGACATTTGATGTATTTTTTTTATTTTAATTTTTTTAAATTTTCATTACAAATTTTGCGAAGTAATGAAGGTGTCCCAGTGGTGCTGGTTCTGGTCCTCATCCGGCTGGGCCTGATCAGTGATGATGAAGTGAAAAGTGAATAGGTTGGCAGGTTGTGGGTCGCAAGGCTGTGCAGGCCAGGAAGTCTGGACAAGGGGACAGCAACAAGAGATGGTAGGGCAGTCGTTGGGTTGGGACTTCAGGTGCGATGAGGGCCAGTGGGACATCAAATACAAGGATGGCTGATGACTGAAAAGGTTTACCTCACGAGGGAGGTTAAGAGGGGAAGAAATAGAGTGGGTTAGCATTACTATAACTCATGATCAGTCGTGGCTGGTGAATTTTTTGTGATCTTCACATAGAAACGAAGCATTCTGGTGCATTGTGACAAAATAATAGGGAAAATGTTAAAAAATGTTAACTTGTATCTGTGTCTGTATGTGTGTTTGTGAGAAAGTGTGAGAGAGAGAGAGAGAGAGAGAGAGAGAGAGAGACAGAGAGAGGGAATGTAATTATCAAATAGGTGAGTGTGTTACGGCCAATCTATTGTGTTGGTAACTCATAAATCTATCTACAGCCAAATGTGATCAAATAAATGTAAAGGTTGTCTACCCCTGGGTGTAGTTTCGATGTTCACAAATGTTTATTTGTTTATCATTCAGACTTCCAGTGGTGCGCGCTGCAAGATGACAGCTCACCACTAGGCTCCGACAGAAAACTTCCTATTTTCAGTAATTTTTTTCATATTGAGGAAAGATTGTTTCTTTTTCTGTCAACATATCAGTTATACTTTAAGAATGGCCTCGGGTAAAAAGTGGATGTCTCCTCAAAAACAAGCTTTGGGAGGAAAACGCCTCAAAACGTTCGAGGACGACGTGGCCTCCATTGTTAGCCATGCAATTGAAGCGCAACAAAAAGCTATGCGCGAAATGGTTTCCAGCATGCTTACAGAGGCAGTAAAGACGGCTCTAATTCCCTTTAATGACTATATTAGCGAGAATGGCGCTGTTCTCCGAACATTGAAAGAAGAAATGGAGTCTCTGAGTAAAAGTTTGGTGAATATCACAACGAATGTAGACAACCTTCAAGGCAGTCTTCATAAAACAAAAAAAGATACGAATCTTTGCCTGTATCAGATTGAACAAATTCAACGAAAATGCAGTGATTTAGAAGACGGTCACGTTGCAACAATGTCCGTCTGGTTAATCTAGAATCTACCAACATCACCTTTCTCAGGGGGTTGATAAGGTGATTAGTGCTTAGACATTGCCTCGCGATCGCCACAGACGTTGGCTTAATGGAGGATTTGGGAGAGGGAGGGGCGCACAGGCGCATAAAGCACTCAGGAATTTCAAGTTTTCCGTTTACATCAGTGAAAAGTGTAATGGATACCGTTTCAATAAGCTATAACCTCTGCATGTTATCTTGCGTGAGTTTCCCAATTACAGATTATGGTTAGAGTAAATATTTTGTCACTGAATGTTAGGGGGTTAAACGCTCCTAACAAACGTACCAGGTTTTTAGATCTTCTACACAGAAAAAAGATTGATATAGCATTCTTCCAAGAAACCCACCTAGTTGCACCGGATAACCGAACACTGCAAAACAGACATTATATTCCTATAGTGTCATCAAACTGTGATGCTAAGAAGAAAGGGGTGATAATTTTATTCAAACGTAATTCTAACTTCATTGTAGAATATACAGGTTCAGATAATGATGGCAGAATTGCATATTGTTGTACTTCAATAGGAGGAAAGAAGTTGTCATTTGTTAATATTTATGCCCCAAATTCATATGATGCCTCCTTTTTTCCAAATGTTTCGAAAACTCTCTTATCTCTTAGCGGCTATTCAATCATCATTGGAGCAGACATGAATGTGGTGCTTGACATAAGTTTAGATCGTTCCAATCCGTCATTCTCAGTAGCACAATCTCAGTCTTCTACAGCATTGAGACTGTTCACTATGGATTTAGATGTGTGTGATGCTTGGTGGCTACATATTCCTACTGCCAAAGAATATACCTATTTTTCCCCAAGTTACAAATCATTGTCAAGAATTGACTATATTCTACTTTCTTCATCATTACTTTCAGATCTAATCAATATTGAATTTCTACCACAAAGTATCTCAGATCATAATGCCGTACTTTCACACATCCAGATTAACACTCTCTGTAAACCTTCCAGATGGAGGTTTAATACTTTTTTACTGCAAAATTAAGACTTTCTTTTTCAACTGAGAGCAGAATTGATTGAATTTATTAACTTAAACCAAAATTCAGTCTCTAATCAAGACATGTTCTTTTATATATTAATATTTAATGCATATTACAAAACATAAATATTACATAGATGGAAGCAAACCAAGTCGACTCCTTGCGCTCACTTTGAAAAAACATGAGTAACGCTACAACATTCAGGCAATCAAAAGCTCTAAAAGTGGTCTCACCTCGCATCCCACATTAATAAAACATTAATAAAACATTCAAGGCATTTTTTGAAAAATCGTATACTTCAGAAACACAACCTAATGTAGATCAGTTAAATAGTTTTTTTTTTTTTGACCAGTTGAATTCAGTGTTGTTTTTGACAACCATCTTAGATTTAGTCTTAGTCTTAGTCTTTTGGACTAAAATGGTTATTAGTTTTAGTCAAATTTTAGTTACTTCTATATGTGATAGTTTTAGTCCAATTTTAGTCAACGAAAAGTCAAAAAGGTTTTAGTCTAGTTTTAGTCAAAAAAAGGGGATAAAGTAGTCTTTTAACAAATTAATGTAGGTCAGTAAGTATTTTGCTGTTGGGTAGTGTCACTTAAGTTCTGAAAATAACAGATCTATAGTTAAACACAATGTGAGCTTCCGGATCGACTATTTTCACCAATAATTACAATAATGAAGGAATGTTTTAAAACATAAAATAAAAACAAGGATGGAATGCTAAAGCGGCTTGCCATACTAGTATGGCAAGGAGTTTTTTAATGCTAAAACGGCTTGCCATAGCGGCAGATATTTTCCGGTTTTAATTGGCATGCACAATAAGCAGAAATGTCATGCATTTTAAACGTCTGACAGACCACCCACTAACATTTTCGTCTATTCTCGTCTCATCAACGAAAACTCATACATGTCTCGTCATGTTTTAGTCATCAACGAGCCATTTTTATCTCGTCATCGTCTCGTTATCGTCATGGAAAAAAGTTGCGTCAACGAAATGATTTCGTCATCGTCATCATTGACGAAAACAACACTGGTTGAATTTAACCAAACTGTCAAAAGAAGAAGCTGATAGTCTAGACTAGAAGAACTGCATAATGCAATATTGGGTTCACATAAGGGAAAGTCGCCGGGAATTGACGGCATCCCAGTTGATTTATTTTTGGTGCTGTGCGATCTATTAGGTCACATTTGGCTGCGCACTATTAATGATGCCATATCAAGGGGCCACTTTCATAAAGATCTTAATACGGCTTTAATTACAGTTTTACCTCAACCTGATAAAGATCATTCAGATTGCTCTAATTAAAGGCCTATTTCCTTGATTAATGAAGATGTTAAAATATATGCTAGAGTTATTGCCAGACGTTTACAATCGGTGATTCATAAATTAATTGACCCAGATCAATCAGAATTTATTACGGGCCAATTGGCTGCAGATAATGTATGTAGATGTAAGTGGCCTCCTATTTATTGATGCTGAAAAATCCTTTGATCGGCTGGAATGGGGTTATTTATGGTATACATTGAAAAAGTTTAATTTTGGTGATCAGTTCATTAGAATGATACAAACCCTATACACCAATCCCATAGCCAGAGTATCTACCAAAGGGCTTATCTCAGATATCTTCACTATTTGTAGATGCACAAAGCAGGGATGCCGACTTTCCCCTCTTATGTTTAATCTATCAATAGAACCCTTGGCACAGTTCATTAGACAGTGTAAACATATCACTCCAATTCAGTTAGGCTCATCAGTCCATTCTGTTTCTCTATATGCAGATGATACTTTATTGTTTCTATCTGACTTGCAGCATTCACTCCCTAATGCCCTTAAAGTTCTAGTTGAATTTGGCAAGGTTTCTGGATTTAAAATTAACCACTCTAAAACAATTTTGATGCCTCTCAATTCAGGAGGTTCTAATATACCTAATAATAATAATATTCAGATATCAACACAAGTTAAATACTTAGGGATCGAATTGAGACCTACCTTATCCCTCATTTCAAATGTCGATCTATGGAAATGTTGAAGCTGATATTCAAAGATGGATGTGTCTGCCTTCATCACCACCTGCCTGAATGTTTTCAAGAAAAATTAATATTTTGCCTCGCATTAACTTTGTTAGCTCCATGCTTCCTCTCTCCCCACCAGCAAATTATTGGAAAAAATGTGATTCTTTACTCTCAAAATAAGTATGGAATGGAAAGTGTCCACGCATTAAGTGGTCTACACTTCAGAAAAATAAAATAATGTAAGTGTAAAGTGTAATAATTATTTGATACTTTTTCTTGCTTGATAAAATAAAATAAAATAAATAAAAACACTGAATACACAAATGTTTATTCATTATAGTGTATGAATGACAGATAAAGTTTGATAGCCTGTAGTTTTCAAACTTTTTTTTTTAACAGAGTACCACCTCAAATAATAGTGGGCTCATAGACTACTAACACCATCATAGACCTTTCTGGGTACTACCAAGATAAAGGATTTAACAGTACAAGTTATTACACGGCTTTTAAGAAGGGGTGCAGAAAGTTCCATTCAGTTGAATGGGTCTTCCCAACGTTCGAGCCTATGTTAAATCTGTAATCTGTAATTTGTTTCTCAGCAAAAGCCACGATGAACGGTAACAAATAGGCTATAGCCTAGGCTATGTAGGCAAAAGAGTCATATCGTGGAGAGTTTATTGCTTCGTTTTGACAAGTAGCCGTGTAATAAGCGAGATAATGTATAGAACGCCGGTCATTATTGGGAATAAGTCCCCCCGCTGTGTGTCCGGGTCCTGTTCACCCTGTCAGGACTTATTTTCCCAATAATGACTGGCATTCTATACATTATCCCTTACCTATATGATGCTATCATTAGTTGTGACATTTCACTTGCAAATACTACATCAGGCATCAAGTCCATTGGCAGGTTGTCTTCTAGTTGTCTTGAAGTTGTTGTGCTTCTTATTGCTACTGACTAATAAAAAGTAGTTTTGAGTGTCTAAAATGTGCTGTAATAAACAACAAATTATATACCTTGCAGAAACAAAAACGAATCACATTTAATCACGTGTATATTGATATATCAGTCTTATACACCTTTAATTAATTTTGGTCAGTGATACACATGCACATTCCCTTTGAAGATATACTTGGAAGGTGAAAATGGATGGCACAACACCATCTTTAATCCGCACAGTCTGCCTGGTCCTGTCGAAGTCCTCGGTCTTGAAGTGCTCACTGCAGATCAGTGTCCTGTCAGTGGCAGCAAAACCGTCCCTTCTTAGGGCAACTTCCCACTTCTTCCTCCTCTCTCTGGATTTAGGAAACCTTAAAAAAGTGAGAAATGTACCCAGATATATAAATTATTGTCCATCTTTCCATTTAAGGCCAAGGACACAAGTAAACACCTAGATTATCATATGTTGGTGGTAAATGTATGTATGTATTTATGAATGTATGTACTTCAAGAATAAGATAAACACACTAAAAACTATATTCAAACATTCAGTGATTATGTAAACAAAATATTCTAAACCTTGTGTCAACAACAATCTAGAAATACTATTTTGTAATATGTACATACTTCCACTAAGTAACTAACTATTATCCTAAAAATATTTCATAATATTGTAATATCCTACAGGTGAAAGGTGATCCCTTGGGTTCTTTTTTCGAGACAACGGGGGTTACAGCAGCCATAGGCAAAAGTCTGGCATCTTGTCAGCAATTTCCTGTAGAAATCATAATGTAAGAGGTTTTAACAAACCGACCAGATGGAAAATCATGTGTAAATTCAGTAAAATCATGTTTATAATGTGTGTATTATAGTGAAAAGAAAGCATAATTCTGCCCTGCCCCAAATTACTGGGTAGCTAGTAGCCTAGCTAGCAGTGATACACAACTATACTGCACGATTAAGCCAGGGTTTTTTTCCAGGAGAAAAGCTGCAGTTTTAACATGTTCAAGCATCCAGAATTATAACCAAGTTAATAACGTTTGTAAGAAAATGTCTCGGGTTATGTATGTAACCCTCGTTCCCTGAGGGAACGAGACGCTGCGTCATTCAAACGCTTTGGGGAACGCCATTGTCGAGCCTCACTCTGAACGTAGTCTGCCAACCAATCAGATGACGAGAGTGACGTCACAGGGGCGGCGACGTAAGCGGCCAGGCAGTATAAAGCATGTGCGTTTCAAGCCGGCTTCAGCTTCCAGGAATGAAGCGATGCGCGGCAGAAATGCGGGAATTAAAGTCAATGACGCAGTGTCTGGTTCCCTCAGGGAACCAGGGTTACATACGTACATGCATTCATCTTCCGGGAACTCCACTGCGTCATTCAAATACTCTGGGGAATGAGATGCCCACGCCCCCGTAATTCCAAATCCCTGCCAAGTCCCAAGTCCAAGCTAGGACAAGGGTGGAAAGAGTTGTGTCTGGTGAATCTTGCCAGAACACAGGTTTTTACCCACTGAAAGGCCACCGAGAGGGGCGTGGTAAGCCGATAATGCTGCCACGTGCACTTTCAGGGTGGAGTGGGTTAGCCCTGCGGAAATGCGAGACTGCAGCAACTCCAGTACTGTACCTAACGGGCAGTGAACTGGGTCAAATTAGTGCTGATTACACAAAGCAGTAAATAATTCCCACTTAAGGCCATAGAGTTTCCTCATAGAAGGGGCTCTGGAGTAAAGGATGGTCTCAGCAACCTCGGTTCAGAGACCGGCCTCCATGAAATGTGCCCCATCAGGGGTCACACTCACTCCAGAATTCCCGGGAGCAGAGGTACGTCTGTACCATAGTGTCCAGTCCCGCAGGAGCTGTAAGCACTAGAGAGCACCAGAGGGGACATTGCAATGTCTCTCGAGTCGCAAATAGATCCAACTGGGTCTGACAAGACACTCTCTAATGCTAATTCACTCATTCTGGGTGAAGCACACATTCCCCGGACCTCGGCCCCTGCCTCGACAGGACGTCTGCTCCCATAAGAAACCAAGGTTTCTTCCACATGTCCGAGGCACATAGTCGTTGCTGCGTGACCTTGAACTTGTGGAAAGGCTTCCCCCTCGGAGAAAACCCCTTGGTTTTGAGGCACTACTGTAGTGGCCTCATGTGCAGCAGCCCAAGAGATATCACATTGGTTCTTACAGCTGCCATAAGACCTAACAGTACTTGAGACTGTTTAACAGTGAGTGGCAGGCCTAGCTTGACCGCAGAAACTGTAGTAAGGATCGGCTCGACCCGAGTAGGTGACTTACGTGCCTGCATCGTGGTCGAAATCCATCCAACACCTAGATAAGTGGTTCTCTATAATGGAGACAGCACACTTTTCTTGGCGTTGAGCCTCAACCCCAATTCTTTCGTTTAAGTGGTTGAGTATGCGGATGTCCGGGGATCACGGAGAAGCCAGGGTAGCATCCACACACTCTGTGAAAGTTTGGGGTGAGAGTGCTAATCTCATCTGTCTGAGATCTAAGATGGGCTGCAGCCCCCCATCCTTCTTGAAGAGGGACCACCTCGATGGTCCCCTGTCTAGAGCCTGCTCGGAGCCCACCTCGGTGGGAAACACCGAGTTGAAAAGGGGTTCTTAGATATAATAACCCTTCTTCACAGTACGCAGGACCCATGTAGACACTTTCGACAGTAGTATTAACGCTGTCAGAAATTCTACTAAGGGTACCAGCCTCTCAAGACTGGCCTCTAATTTGTCCTGAGCTTCCAGCTCGGTGCCCTGTAGCAGTGAACCGGCAGGAAACACCTGAACTGATTGTTTTAGCTGTAGGTGTGGGCGATTGAGGGAGCGGAACGTCAGTGATGCTCTCCATATCCACCTCCTCAGAGGAGGATAGGCGGAGCACTGTGGGCCATTGCTGGAGGAAGTACCGCGCAGCAGGCTTCCACAACCAGCAATTGGCTAGCAGTTGTCAGAAGAGAAAGGAGATAGGGGTTTAGCCGTCTCAATTCACAATAGACCTGGCTGTGTAATGCAGTTGTCGTTCCACCTCCTTCTTATTCAATAACCAGACCCTGCTCTGGCCTTATAGTAGTAAGAAACGCCCCATATACAGGACCCATGTAGATATATTCGGCAGTAGTTTTCACGCTGCCCGAAAATCTCTTTATGTGAGGAGCTAGTACACGGCTGGGGCTTTCAAGTTCCCGTCCAGCAGCCCCACCACATGTACATTTTGCCCATCAAGCCTGTAGTTATTTAGGCGGCCTGAAGAGCAAAAACGGAGCCTTCAAAGATGATGCAAGGCCGGGCGACAGATAGCTGGCTAGCGCCTGTTCAATCCGGGGCCTCGACCGATAACCACGCTCGCTCAGCCTCCCATTATTAGATAGTAAACTGAGGGGGGTGAACAAGCGTGCTGAAAACTGGTTTTCCATGATCTAGACAGTTCAGCGTGTAGATCGGGAAAAAACAGAAGGCTCCATTGTGGAAGTGCAGACTTAGTCCGCAGAAAACATATAGTTTGCTTTCCTGCGGCTCATTCTCTTATTCAGCGTGCCAGTTAATGTTGAATTTGGCTATCGAATTAATCAGCACTTCCAACAGCTCCTCATATTTAGGCAGTCAGGGGGTGGTTGAATACTTTTGACAACGTTCTCCACATCAACCTCCTCGGAGGAAGACAGGGGAAACGTTGAGACCTATTCCTGGTAGGAAGGAACCGCAGCGCGGGCTTCCTCATCCAGTTGGAGATCATCCGATCTGCCATGCGAGGAAGCAGATAGGGGGTTACCCGTCTCCATTCCCTCTAACAGATCGAGCTGCGAACCCCACAAGTGCAGCTGTCTCTCTGCCTCGCTTTCTTATAAAAACTCTTTCCCCCCATTTTTTTTTGGTTGACATGTCTACTCAAAGTTGTGCAAACTGGCACAGAAAAGCAGCAGACATTTAACAAACAGACACACACAAAGCGCTTCGCTGAATGACAAAAGCTGAAGCCGGCTTGAAACGCACGTGCTTTATACTTCCTGGACGCTTACGTCACCGCCCCTGCGATGTCTCTTCCGTCATCTGATTGGTTGGCAGACTACATTCAGAGTGAGGCTTGCCAATGACGTTCCCCATAGTGTTTGAATGACGCAGCCGATTTCCCGGAAGGGAACAAACAGTTTGTAAATATGTCAAAATTTCAGCGAGTTAAGAGTAATGTTATTAACGTTTGTGCAGATCACTCACCTTAACTTTACCTCAGGATACCTAGCTAGCTGTGATAACGTTACACAACTAAACTGCATGATTAAGCCGTTTTTTTTTTTCGAGGAGAAAAGCTGTGATTTAAACATCTTCAAGCATCCAGAATCATAACCACGTTATAATTTTTTTTGATAACAGTTTGTAAATCCATCAAGATTTCAGTGAGATAACAGTATTAACGTTTGTGCAGGTCACTTACCTTACCTCAGGTTACCTCCGTTTACCTCAGGTTCGACTGATCCGCCAAAAAGCCAGCCTGTGGTAAGATGGCCGACCTGTGCGACGCTTTAGACCTCGATTTAAGACATCTAGTCATTCTCTATAGATCTATGAGCTTGTCCTCCTCCTCGTCTCCCGGTAGCTTCGGCAGCACAGTAACTTCAATTCAAAGAAAACTATGTTAACAAACAACCACAAACAGAACAGCGAACTTAATTGTGTGCACTCCAACTAGTCACGATGTACTGAAAGTTAAAGTATACGAAAACAAATAAATTGCATTTGTGTCTTATTAAATACATTATTCAAATCAATACCAAATAAATTAAAACAATCAAGGTATGTATGTGTGTGTGTGTGTGTGTGTGTGTGTGTGTGTGTGTGTTACCCTCAGAGATGTGTGGCCATATCCCTGGCCATCACAGAGCTCAACAAAAAACATAAGGTGAAAACAAGACTTTGAAGTCTGTATGTTGTGCATGGAGATAATCTTATATTTTTGCCTGACATTGTGTTCTTTTTTTATTTGGTCTGATATTTACTATATCATTTAAAAAATGTATTTAGTTATGTTCAAGGTAGTGATAACTTAAACATTTGATGCTTCAATTGTATCTATGATGATGCATGTCCGTTTGTATATTAAATTGCATATCAAAAGCTTAATTTAAGATGCTTTCAGGCTATTATTATTTTTGCATTTTTGCATTACATTTACTAAAACAATGTACTGTTTGGGAGTTTAGGGTTCTCCTCTTGAAGTCTGAACCATTGTTATATTTTGCTTAAAACAAGTATGTTGTGTAAGTCAAGACACGTTTATTCATATAGCACTTTATACAACACAAATAGTTTTAAAGCAGCTTTAAAGTTAAAGACACGAAAATAGGGAATCAGTGATCCGAACAGAATTCTATTATGCTGTAAAGCACCTCTAAAAAGACAATAGAAAATAGTCATTATTCAGTTAAATCAGTTCAATGTTGATTCAGTTTGGCTCAGTAAATATATAATGTATATGTAAATGTATATGTTCAGTAAATATGTAATGTATATGTATATGTTGGACAGATAAAACTATAGATAACCATTTGACTGTCAGGGCCATTAATATCAAACATTATTGACAATAAGAGCTGTAATTGTGAACAAGCAGCCTACAAAACAGTAAAGTAAATATTAAAGAAACAATACAGTTAAAAAAGAAAATAGCCTAAATAAGAATGTAAGGAACCGTATGTAGGATTGCGGCCAAAACTGGTACTGCAATCACTTTCAAAATACTGTAGAACGGTGTGTCCCTTCCCGCTCCCCCCTGACTCCAGGTTGCCAGCTAAACTGCAGGAGTAGGCTGCTTCAAGGAATGGCAAGTGACGGATCTTACACAGAAATTTGTTTTTCTTCTGTTAATTATGTTTATGCTTCACGAGAGATGTTTTGCGAAGTAATTATGTATCGCAGAAATTTACAGATGGCGATTAGCCAAATATTTCGTAAAGATGTACTGTAATACCACATTTCAGTCGGAACATAGATTGTTTTCATACCCTGCTAGTGGTGCGATATAAAGCTTTTTGTGAACGCATTTAGCACGGGCGACCGCGGAGAATCCACTGTGTAGCCTACGGAAGCAAAGTTAGCCAAACATAGATGAATCTTACATGTCCAGGAGAAAATTACCAACGATGGCGTCTATCTTCAAATTCTTCTATGTTTTCAGCCGTCTCCATCTTTCAAAGGCATCTCCTATACAAATCCTTT
Organism: Garra rufa; assembly: GCF_049309525.1. Classification (NCBI taxonomy): domain Eukaryota; kingdom Metazoa; phylum Chordata; class Actinopteri; order Cypriniformes; family Cyprinidae; genus Garra; species Garra rufa. The sequence continues at coordinate 6,290,909 of NC_133367.1, read as the reverse complement.
TTTTATTTCGGACTTTGTCACGACGTATTTCGGATTCATAATGAGGTCTTTTACGTTTCGTAACGTTATACATGTTTTATCCGACACGTTCGTATATCTGCAGCTGTAAAGGCTCGTACACACTACACAACTTAAAACATCGGCAGATCGCTGTGCTGTTCAGACTACATGACTTAATTGTCTGTCTTTAAGTCGTTGTGATGTTCACACTACGCGACTCAACATAAATGATCTGCAACAGGAGGTCACACACTACAGGACCTGACAACAACTCTATCGTCCAGCGATACCGTTCCCAAACCATGTTTTATCATGAGAAGTGAAACAGAAACAACGCAAAACAGGAATTGAAAATTGATGCTGCAAAGAATTTAGCACTGCTCATATTGATGTTTAACGTTAACCGACAGTAAGAAATTTAACTTATTATTACTATCAGTTGAACGGTTTATTTTTTTATTTATTTTAACGTTTGTTGCATGGTGAAAGAAAAAAAATAATGTTTACTCACAGGCGTGTGTCGACATGTGCATTGCGGCTGTTCATCTGACATATTTTGCTGAGTAAGCACCTGCTTTACCTTCTTAGTTTGTGTAACTGATGTAGTAGCCTATGCAACACGATGGCAATGGCGGTATTGGGTTATCAGAGTGAATCTGTGAATAAATGTATTCAATTCTGAATTAATTATAGTCTAAAAAGTGCGCGCTCCCCTTACAATCACTGGAAAGCTGTCACTCATACATTAGGCTACTGTAGTTCATCGCAATCTCATAAAATTAATAAAAAGTAATAAAATAACATTTACACTGTATAATTAATCTCTTATTTACATCATTTCTACACTTTCTTTGTTTTAATGAGAGAGTTCGCGGAGGTTTAGAAATCAGCAAACTGAAACCGGCACTTTGATTGGTGAGTGGATTGTAACATAGCCGCCTCTGATTGGTTACTGCGATAATGACATCAACAGATATGTCTCTGATTGGCTATTGAACGCTGTGAAAACACGTTTCTCCACATGTGACCAGTGGATGATAAGTCCCAAACCACAAATTGAAAGGATTTTTGTGAAGTGTTATTATCGCGGATCAGACAGCGTTCCAGTCTATCCGTGCAGCATGTGGACATGTTAAAAACTAGGCACACTGAGGTATAGGCTGGTCTGCTATATATTTATATGTCCGACGAGAAGAATAAGACAGAACCATTCTTCAAAGCGCGTAGAAGGATTCAATGTGTTTTAGTTTTGTCATCTTAATTAGATTAATTATTTAGTTCATACTTATTTAGTTTAATAAAACATTTGCTTGTATTTTTTTATGTATCATCACAGATACTCGTGCATTCTGTTTTTATTTTAAACAAATGTATTATTCTAATTTTACCAGTTAACGGTTAATGTTCGGATAACGAGCAGCTGTTGTCGGTCAGAAAAATTAACCGAAATGAGCATCCCTACACTGAAAGATGTTTCCGCAATCATCTGTTCCAGAAAAAAAAAAAAAGGAAAAAACTAAGAAAATGGGTAAAAGAGTGGATCAGTAAACGTGGGCAGCACGAATTGTGTGTGCTTCCGAGAGAGTTGGAGGAGAGTAAAACATGTTTATCCACATTTTTCCTGAGTAACGTTAACTGATGAATGTTAACCGTTAACCCTATGTTATTGACTCCGCTGTTCCGGTGGATAGAATTTACGTGAATATTAGAATTTACATGAATATTAGTTCGACTATTGTGGGTGTGGTGTGATGCAGAGTCGGCCGACTTGTCCAGATATTTAACATGCTAGATATTTGTTTTTCATCTGCGACGCGTCGGTGACTTGTCAGCGAGCCTCTTTGATGTGTCTTTGAGTAGTTCACACATAAAGACTGACGAGCGCCGATCACCCCCTGATTTCCCTCCGATTACTGCCCGATTACAGCCCGACCTGTCGGCGAGCTCAATCGGGCTAAAATCGGGCTTAAAATCCTGTAGTGTGAACTAGCCTTAACAGAGCTGGCAACCCGGATCACAAAACTCTACTGACTTCGTGATTGGTAGATAGCTGGAGGGTGGAGTCTCAGACCAAAACACAAAATGACAACAATAACATCAGTTGTGGGCTGCAACTCTCACTTTTAAATGACAATATCCTGGCCGGACCACTGTTGTCAGTGTTATAAGTATTTGAAATGAACATGATTTCTTAATGTCTAGTGACATGTCAGGGCCATTTTATGATTAACTGACATAAATTTCTTACATACGGTTCCTTTAAACAAACATTCCCTGCGAAAAATCATAACAACCTCACCAGGCCCTTGTCCGACAACTCATCAGAATTACTGGCCTGACTAGAGCCTGTGTCTTTTCTCTCTCTCTTCCCCATTACACAGCTGCTGTTGCTGCCATTATTGTAGCTCGGTTTTGATTTATTTTCAGTGGTGGTGGAATAGGTACTGAAAAAAATATACTCAAGTTAACGTAGCATAACTTTAAAAAAAATATACTGTGAGTAAAAAGTACTTGTTCAAAAAACTACTTGAGTAAGAGTAAAAGATTAGTCAATTTAAAAGTACTCAAAAGTATTGAGTAGTGAGTACGGAGCTTTGGATTCTACTACCTTTTAATAAATGTGGTACACTGCAATTTAAACATTTAGAAAATGTACATACTGTCATTCACATTATCTTGTTTGTTAAAAAGAGTTAAGAATATATCTATCATCCAGCAGTTTTAAAATACATCAAAACATCACAGTTAACTATTAAAGTGGTAAAAACGCTTCATGGCATACTGAATCTTGTCCTTTAATTTCAGTACTTTATTTCCAGCCATTTTTGAGTGTTCTCAATACACTTTATAACAGTGCGCATTGCACACTCAAACTCAGGCAGGAGTTAAAAAGCTGCCGACTTTTCCAAATGTTGACCAGAAACTCAAATGTATTGTATTTTGAAGAAAATGATCATAGACAAATCAAATGTATGGAATATAGCTATTTATCTGGACCAACAACTTTTTGACAAGACCTGCAAATTACAGCTACAAATAAATAACTATGTGGTAAATTACTAAGTAAATGGGAAGGTCCAAACTCTCTGAGTCACTGTCATCAGAAGGCTGTGTGTTGCCAGATGTTGAGGGGGACCTTTTGCAGTACAGATTTGATGGTGTCATGGACGCAAAATAGTACTCATTGGCTTAAAATCAGGGCACGGTAAATGAAGGATCCACAGCTAGATCAATAAATATTGTAAGTATAAGCATTATTGATCGTACAGTGGTCCAAATTATCATACAAATAATAAGCATCTGACAACACTTCTGCTGTGCAACGCATGTGCGGGTGAGACGCGTCAGTGCAGATTGTGTCTATCTCTCTACCTATGTACTTTGGTAAATGGGAGATAGAATTTACCGCATTATGAATGTGGCACATGTCGGAGTTATTAACATTGTACACAATACCCACCAATTTACACCAAATTTCAGGCCATGTAGGTAGGCAAGCATATATACAAATCATTTAGTAAGCAGAAACCCAAAATTAACTTAGAGGAAGATGCTGCTAACTCGAATTAATTGCTTCTTGAAGAATGCCTTTCCAACAGCCATGATTAGCAGCAGTTGGCGTTTAAAGTTTTCTATGCACAAGTTGATATAACAAGAGTCACAAGACCGATTACTCTCTCTCTATCCAGTCACGTTGATAGATAAAAAATAAAATAAAATAAAGCATGTAACAACCACAAACAGAGGAGAATAGTGGAGTAAAAGTTGTGAAACATCACTTAAAATGGTCTCAAGTAAAAGTACACAATTTTTTAACGACTTAGTACAATTACTCATATATATATACTAATAATTCCTGTAACATGAATATTTGTAATTTGTTACTTTACACCCCTGCATTTCTTTTGTTTGTAAAGCATGCATAATGTGAAAACAACTTAAAATATATGCCGTCATTTGGATTAACTAATATATTTATTATTTTTATTTAGTAAATGTATTCATAATTATTCTGTTATCTTATTTCCCTTGTAGGCTAAATGATTGTGGCTTAACAAACAAAAGCTGTTCAGCTCTGGCCACAGTTCTTGAATCAGATACCAGTCTAAAAGAGCTGAACATGAGCAATAATAATCTGCAGGATTCAGGAGTGAAGCTGCTCTGCACTGGACTGGAAAATATGAAGTGTCATTTGGAGATAATGAGGTAAGTTGTGTGACAATAGACAAAAATTTAGCTCAACAAAACATAAGGGGGGAAAACCAGACATGGTGAACTGACAATGAACATGTTTGTATGTTTTGCATGGTATACTTTTATATTTATGCCTTTAGTCTGTCATTGACACTGTCCTATGCCGACACATTGTGTTATGCCATTTGCAAAATGTATTTGGTTATGCTCAAGTTTGGAATAACTTAACATACAGATGATGGTTTAGACTATTATTATTTTTACATTTTGTGTATTTTTTTGTGTATTGCATTTACTGATAAAATATACTGTATGGGAATTGTCCTCTTGAAGTCTGTACCGTTTTTATATTGCTTAAAATAACTATCTTCTAAAACAAACAGACAAACATGCATAATGAAAATGCTCTCATGGTGAACAGAACAAAAAATAGCAAAGTCAAGGCATGCTTAGTTATATAGCACGTCAAGTCAAGTCACCTTTATTCAAAGCAACTTCACAGTATTTAAACAGCAGAATAGTGTGTAAGTAACACATTATTGTAAACAATCAATTTTCATTTAAAGGCAGTTCATCAATGAATTCAGTGATATCATCATCCAGTTCAGGTCAAATAGTATACGATATCGCTGGAAAGTGACAATACAATATACAATACAGATAGTTTCAAAGCAGCTTTACAGTGAATCAGTGATTTAAACAGAATTCAGTTCTGCTGTAAATCATCTCTAAAAAGTCAATAGAAAATTGTCATTGTTCAGGTCAAATCAGTTCAATGTTGATTCAGTTTGTTTCAGAGAATATGAGTTATTCTTTTTTTTTTAAGCAGTTGTGGACAAAACTGTGATGTCATCATCAATTCTTAACCAATTTCAATTTTCAAAGTTTAAATTGTCTTTCCTTCTACAATGTCTTGCCATATACAAATTACTTTCCTAATAATAATTCTGTTATAGGGCCACTGTCAGCAAAATGAAAGACATTAAGCATACTGTATGGTTTGGCGGGATAGTTCTGTTCTAAGGAATAATGCTTAATTAGGAACACTGTTATGGGAGTAGCATTACTGCAGGTAGATGTGAACAGCTGATGCAAGCCCCCCCCCCCCCCCGACTACAACTGATGAAACATCTGAGAAGGTCAGAGACCAAGACAGTGGCACCTTACAGAAGAAAGGTAGTAGCATAGGGGTGCTCTTCCTTTATTAGCAGCTACAAAGAACAGCAATCCCCTTACCAGAGTGTAGCAACAAACATTTGTTTGCTCATTATGTTTTGGATCCTTAATCTGACAAACTGGGGCAGCATGAATTTGCAAAGAAGAGAAGTAACAAATGTGTCCTTTTCTCTAATAAGCATCTGAGAAGAGAAGCATGTCCCTTTTTAATGCAGTACTGAGTTTTGGAAACAACCATGTTATCATTGCTGAGATACACGTTAGCATAATTAACATCCTTAGTAGCAAAATCTATGTATGGTGCGTTAAGTTTCAAGCACATTACTGTTTTCATAAATAGTGTTAAGCAACAGCATATCATTGACTTAAACAGTAAATTGGAAAAATAGTTGGCTAAGTAAAAAAAAAACAGCATTCCCAATACTATATGAGCTTTAAGCAACAAGCCTGGTTCATATCAGACAACCTTAAACAACAGCTTTAAAAACAATTTTAAGTGTGGTAGTTTAATTGCGTAATGTTACCAGCGTCTCGGTATACAAACAATAAGCCTAAAGCAACAGCATGCCTAGAAAACAAACATTACTGAACAACTGTCTTAAACAACAAATTATGTTTGATGATAATAAAGCATTAGGCAATAAGAACAATATAAGAAACTTAGGTTGTGAAGACATTCAGCGATGACTAAAGGGCGAAAATGTCCAGTTCTTTCTTTCCGTAGCAGCAAGCATATTTCAGGAATAATGCTATTTCAGAAGGTCTTGTTTTTCAGGTAACAGGTTACTGTGATTTTGCTTTCTAGTTTTAATGTCTATATCATGTTTTGAAGTTAGACCTGCTTGTTGCTTTAGCTATTGGTTGTTACTGCAAGTGTGGGTACACAGTCAAACATTTAACTGCAAAAAGCTAAAGTATAAGCTGTTGATTAAGGCCACCTGATCGTTCTTGAATATGCTTGCCGCTTACGGCTCATCTGGCATTGGGAATGCAATTTAAGTTCAGGTGGCCTTCAGATGACCTTAAACACCAGCTTGACGTTAGCTTCTTGCGTTTTCAAGTGTAACCAGGTACCAGCGCTTGCTGTAAGGCAACAGCTTAAGCAACATGTAGGTCTAGCAACAACGTGATACTGAACACTAGATAAACCTTAAGTAAGCAAATCCAAATACCCTGAAAGCTCAAGCAAAGTCCTTCTGAAATGGCATAGACTAGGGTAGCATGGCCGTGTAGAAAAAAAGCAGCAGATGAAATTCAAGCTCAAATGAGTTAATGATGTTTTGACCAGCCAATGACAGAGATCTGTTTTTGTCTTGTCTTTAGAATGGCTATATCAAGTGCATTTTGTTATATGCTTCATCAGCTATTTTGTGTAGCTGTATTGCACTTAGTTTTTCTTGTTTTACACTAGCCAAAATCTCATGAATGTCGCGATCGGGAGCAGGATGCGATAACATATTTCTTCGGAAGCAGCTGGGCGTGGAACAAAAAAAAAAAAAAAGATCCCAAGCTGGTCTCTAGCCTAAAGCCACAGCATACCTACAAATATGGATGAAATATTCTTATTAAATACTTTTCTCTTTACATAGTTTAATTAGCTGACAGCAAAAATATCAATGAAAATCAAATTTATTAGCCCTTGGAGGTCTGGATTTGGAGTCACACTCAAAATTAAAATGGAAAAAACACACTACAGGCTGATCCAACTTTGATGTTATGTCCTTAAAATGAGTCAAAATGAGGCTCAGTAGTGAGTGTGGCCTCCACGTGCCTGTATGACCGCCTTACAATGTCTGGGCATGCAACTGATGAGGTGGCGGACAGTCCTAGACAGACTGTGGTGCAACGTGGCGTTGGTGGATGGTCCGAGACATGATGTCTCAGATGTGCTCAGTTGGATTCACGTCTGGGGAATGGGCAGGCCAGTCCATCGCATCAATGCCTTCGCCTTCGTTTTGCAGGAACTGCTGACACACTCCAGCCACATGTGGACTAGCATTGTCTTGCATTAGAAGGAACCCAGGGCCAACCGCAACCGCACTGACATATGGTCTCACAAGGGCTCTGAGGATCTAATCTTGGTACCTAATGGCAGTCAGGATACCTCTGGCAAACACATGGAGGGCTGTGTGGCCCTCCAAAGAAATGCCACCCCAGACCATTACTGACCCACTGCCAAACCGGTCATGCTGGAGGATGTTGTAGGCAGCAGAACGTTCTTAATGGCGTCTCCAGACTCTGTCACTTCTGTCACATGCTCAGCGTGAACCAGCTTTCATCTGTGAAGAGCACAGGGCACCAGTGGCGAATTTGCAAATCTTAGTGTTCTCTTGCAATGCCAAACTCCCTGCACGGTGTTGGGCTGTAAGCACAACCTTCAACTGTGGACGTAGCGCCCTCATGCCACCCTAATGGAGTCTGTTTCTGGCCGTTTGAGCGTCTGACCATGCAAATATGTTGCCTGCTGGAGGTCATTTTGCAGGGCTCTGGAAGTGCTCCTCCTATTCCTCCTTGCACAAAGTCGGAGGTAGCGGTCCTGCTGCTGGGTTGTTGCCCTCCTACGGCAAGCCTTCACGTTTGCTGATGTACTAGCCTATCTCCTGGTAGCGCCTCCATGTTCTGGACACTATGCTGACAGATACAGCAAACCTTCTTGCCACAGCTCACATTGATGTACCTGGATGAGCTGCACTACCTGAGACTCTTGTGTGGGTTGTAGACTCTGTCTCATGCTACCGCTACAGTGAAGGCACCGCCAGCGTTCAAAAGTGACCAAAGCATCAGCCAGAATGCATGGTAATTTGCAGACTGTCTAGTTTGCTCCTGATCAAACAAAAAAGCTACTGGATAATACTGAATAGAGCTTGTATAGGAATGCTGTGATAGGCGGAGCAATCCTTTAGGTAGATCTGAGAGTCAGCTGATGCGAGCTTGACTCACATGACCTGCCAGAACTAACGCTATAAGCATAATTGTTTAGCATGAAATGCTATTTAACATGTTGAAAATCGTGTTTGGTCTCCTTCTAGATCACATACCTTGTTAGTGTTGTGCACTTGCTTGGCTCTTTGTTGTGTTACACAGTAAAGTGTGTTCAAGTGCTATCAAAAGACAGTGTAAAGGAATAACTCTTTGAGAGAAACAGTTTATCAGTGTAAGTTAAAAGCAGCTTGCAAGTTTATTTATTGCTTGTCTCATTAGTGTTTAACACAGTTGTCCTTGCTAGGAAACGCTTGTTTGTTTACTGTGTTAAGATTTGCTCAAATCACGTTTGGTCTCGTTCTAGATTGCATACCTTGTCAGCGTTGTGTGCTTGCTTGGCTCTTTGTTGCGATAAACAGAGTGTGTCCATCTGAATTCAATTCCATTTTTTTTTGTGTCAGATGGGTATAAAAAAGGTTACTATACATCGGCAGCCCTCATGTGAAAAGTGTAAAGATTATCAACTCTACCGTGCGACTCCACCAAGCGGGGCCACCGGCAATGGACATAAGAATCGCTTCTGAATTATCCTCTATCTTACACATTGCTTCACTTCTGTTTCAGTTTTACTAACTCTTACTATGTGTTTTCATATCCCTACTATTATTACCAATTGCAAACCATACATCACACATTGTAGCCAGTGCAATCCTAACAACCACTTTCTATTTCCATTGGTCTTTGGAATTGCCAATCTACAGTGAACCGAGCAGATTCCAGTACATCTATTACTAAACTGTGCATAATTATTGGGAACATTGATATTCTGGTCATTTGTTTTTTCATGCACATTTTACCAATCCCAAACCACTTATATTATTATCTACCCTTTTAAAATCCATTTTGCAGTTGTTTATCGACCCCCAGGACCACACGGTAATTTCTCTGATGAATTAAATGTCCTGCACTCATACTTTTCCTGGGGATGGCACTTCTTAGTTATGCTTGGGGACTTCCACATCCACCTAGTTAAACCTCAAGTTTTAAACATTCACACTCTAATTTCCTCTTTCAATCTCAAGAGAGTGTTAACTACCGCTACTTATAATTGTAAGTCGAATTGTAATTTGCTTTGGATAAAAGCATAAAATTAATACATGTAAATTTAAATGTAATAAATCAGGCAACCAACTGGACCTTATTTATACACATCATTGCACTCTGATCATGTGCTAGTTACTCCACTGCATACCTTGGATCGCTTCATCATCACTCTTGTCATCTCCACGTCATCTCCACATGTCATCTTTCTTCCAGAAACGAAGATGAACTTGAAGAAAACTTGCTGCTTTGTTATAGTGAAGTGGGCGTTTTTCTCCCATGCTTTTTGTGTGGCTTATTATAATATGAAAGCGAAAGTTGCTTGTGGGCATGATTGAATTAAATATAATACTTCGTTTAAAAGTATACATATCAAGCTTTCTCTAAACATATCACTCATGTCTCTGTGTTGTGTAATGGCTGAGTTAAAGTATATTTTAAGATACTGTTTTAATTTTAAGATACTGTAAATCTTCTATCCCCTTAACCCAACTATGATCCTAGAGAGCCGCCGCCATGCAAAATTTAGCCCTAACACTAGTCAAACACACTAGCTAACAAGCTAACAAATGTCTTCAGGATCATTAGAGAGGTACAGGCAGGTTTTTTCAGAATTAGAGCTAAACTCTGCTGGACAGCAGCTCCCTGGAACGATCATGCCTATCCCTGCCCTAAATGTACTCCTCACACAAAAATTTCTTCAGTTTTAGACTTTCAAAAAACATTTTGTAGGATTTATAAGCTTCTTTCCAAAAAAAAAGTCTCATCAAGTTCATAATTTACTGGTATTGCTGTCCTTGTGGGGACATTTGGTCCCCATAACTTAAAAAAGTAGATACCAGTGACAACACAGCAAGGAAGCAGTTAAACTGTAAAACATCATGAGTGCAAAGCAGGCTCAACCACTATAGCAGTCAGAAGACTCGAACAAGGAGTGAAATCAGATCAGACAAAGATGACTTAACCTCCAATAAAAAACTCCTGGTAATTTTCTTCCATGTTTATTGAAATTTCATGTTATGTGTAACAAAATGCTTTCTCTGTGTTCAGGTTTGGCTGTAGTAATATTGCTTTACATTATGTCTAAAACATCAAGCCTCTCTTGAATCTTTTTTGTAGACCTCTGGATTTTGTTTGTCTCTGTTCTGTTTTTTTTTTTTTTCATGTCATTCCAGACAGATTGGATGATGAAGATTTGATCTCTGCGTGGAGCACAGACTCCTTGTGAAAAATCCACATAAACTGATATTTCCTACTGATACACTACAGTAATCGATAGAAATAACTGACTTTAAGCCATTTTAGCTGATGAAAATACTAGTGGCCTAAGACGTTGCAGAGTACTATATAGAATTTTACAGAAAAGAAAAAAGTTACATTTCAGGTGTTCAGTCACTTTTGACCATGAAGACCGCAAGTGTACCTCACAAATGAGGAGCATCAGAAGGTTAAAGCTTGAAAGTGAACATTTTCACTGTAAGCTGAAGATTCTAAATTGAATTAATGTCTAACAAATGAAAGTTCTCTTTCTTTGTCTGAATCGATATTCCGTTTTCAGATTTTGCTTTACAACTTAATTTTAATTAATTTGTATAAGGTATAAAATATAATAAAATATAATTCTGTCATAATTTAAATTGTTAAAGGAATTTATAAAATAGTGAATGTGACATTTTCATTTTGGTTCTAGACTTTCAAACTGCAGTATCACTGAAGAAGGTTATAAAGCTCTGGCTTCAGCTCTGAGATCAAACCCTTCACACCTGATAGAGCTGGATCTCACAGGAAATGATCCTGGACAATCAGGAGTGAAGGAGCTCAATGATTTACTACAGGATCCAAACTGTCAACTCAAGACACTGAGGTGAGACATGATGAAGTAATGCCAAATATGTCTCATTTAGGTGATTTATTCATGGAAATATTATTTCAGTGTTACAATAAATTAAATTCAAAATTTAAATTTTATGTAGTTTTAGAATCAGATGCTGTTTTCACCAAGTTTGGTTAAGAACTGGATTGAATCTTGTTTTATCTTCTCTTCTGCAGGTTTTTGGGTCCTGCTGCAGATGAAGCCTGTCAGTATGTGACTGGAATTGTGGGCAAAAACCTGTTACTCCAGAGAGAGCTGAATCTGAGTAAACATGAACTAGGAGACACACGTGTGAATCAGATCGCTGCTGTACTGCAGGATAAACATTGTAAACTCAACACACTGATGTACGTTTTTTCATTGTTACAAGGACACTTAAATTATTGTTAAGTGTTTTTATGTGTTTTGTATAAGAGATTGCTAAAGGAAAAAACGTGTGACTTTTGCAATGTGGTTGTCATCATTATTATCATAATCACCAGTATTTGTCAAATGTCAGCTAAAACATACTGGTAAATATTAAGAATAAACTGAACTGTGTTTTCTCTTTATGCAGTCTGAATAACAGCTGTATCACAGAAGGAGGTTGTTGTGTTCTGGCTGCAGCTTTAAATTCAAACCCTTTGAATCTAACAGAGCTGGATCTGAGTGAGAATAAACTTGGAAACCCAGGAATGAAGATCATCTTGACATTGTTTGAAAATATACAGTGTAGACTGGAAAAGCTGAAGTAAGTACTTTAAAAGCTTATCCAATTAATTATCCAGACTGTAGTGACCCACAACACTTTCATAAATAAAAAAATATTTTTATACTTTTCATCAGGACTGCACTATTATTCGAAATAAACTTGAACTTAGTGCAGTTAATGCATTAAAGTGCATTAACATATGATCAGATAATGTGTTTAAATATTGTCCTCAAGACAGTACTCTCCAGCATTTAGCAAAACAAAGCACACTGGAAAAGAAGGGTCATGTCTATGAAATTCAACTTTTTCTATGTGTGTTCAAACACCGGTGGCATCACTCAAAATCTGTCAGTGCTATCAACAACATCACAACTCACATAGTTCTCCATTACATTACATTAACAATAATTTGGGAAACATTTTTGTGTGTACTGACTTCGCCTAAAGCTGGAAGACTGGTAATTTCCCAAAAAAATTAGGCAGATAACTTTAACAGATTTAACCAGATTTGTACAACAAATTGTTTATCAGAATCAGAAAGTGCTTTTTTGCTAAGTATGCTTGTGCATACAAATAATTTATGTCATTAGCTTCCAGTACACAGAGACAACAACAACACCCAGACAATAAAAATAAGATGAGAATGAGAAAATATCCATATGTGAATATAAATAGACAAAAAATTTAGAAATAAATAAGTGGTATTTACAGTTGTGCTATAGATGATAGAATGTGGAATAGTATAGAATAGAACATGTAGGAATGTGCTAGCGTGGAGGTGGTAGCAAATAAATATCAGATGATTGCACATATTTTTATTGCACAATGTGAGAAACATTTTAACTGTTTATAAGGCAAGGCAAGGCAAGGCAAGTTTATTTATATAGCACATTTCATACACAATGGTAATTCAAAGTGCTGTACATAAAAAGGAATTAAAATCACAATAGCATAAAAATTTAAAATAATAATCACAACAATAAAAACAAAATTAAGAACATTTAAGATGATTTAAAAAAAGAAAAGAAAATGATTTCAAATTAATTAATACAGTAAAATGATTATGCATAAAATAATGCAAACTGTTCGGACGTAGCACAGTGCTCATTCAATAAATGCACAACTAAACAGGTGAGTTTTGAGTCTGCATTTAAATGTGGCTAATGTATTAGCACATCTGATCTCTTCTGGAAGCTGATTCCAACTGCGGGCGGCATAATAGCTAAAAGCGGATTCCCCTTGTTTTGTGTGAACCCTTGATATTACTAACTGACTCGATCCTAGTGATCTGAGTTGTCTGTTAGGTTTATATTCAGTGAGCATATCTGCAATGTATGTAGGTCCTAGGTCATTGAGTGCTTTATAAACAAATAAAAGTACTTTAAAATCTATCCTAAACATAACTGGAAGCCAGTGTAAGGACCTGAGGACTGGTGTAATATGCTCTGATTTTTTGGTTCTAGTCAGAATCCTGGCAGCAGCGTTCTGTATGAGCTGCAGCTGTCTAATGGTCTTCTTGGGAAGGCCGGTGAGGAGACCATTACAATAGTCTACCCTGCTGGTGATAAAGGCATGAACAAGTTTCTCCAAATCTTGACGGGAAACAAAACATCTAATTCTTGCAATGTTTTTAAGATGATAGTATGCTGATTTAGTTACTGCTTTAACATGACTACTGAAACTGAGGTCTGACTCCAGAATCACACCCAGATTCTTGACTTGATTTTTTGTTTTTTGACCCCTAGTGTCAAGGTACGCATTTACCTTATGAACTTCATCTTTGTTTCCAAATGCAATGACTTCCGTTTTCTCCTTGTTTAACTGTAAAAAGTTTTGGCACATCCAACTGTTAATTTCATCAATGCATTGGCAGAGGGAGTCAATGGGGCTGTAGTCATTTGGCGATAAGGCTAGGTAAATCTGGGTATCATCTGCATAGCTGTGATATGCAATTTTGTTCTTTCTCATTATTTGACTTAGTGGGAGCATATACAGGCTGAACAACAGCGGCGCTAAAATTGAGCCTTGTGGGACTCCGTATGTCATGGACGTCCACTTAGACTTATGTTCTCCTATACTCACATAATAGCCTCTCCCTTCTAAGTATGACCTGAACCAATTTAGAACCATCCCAGAAAGCCCGACCCAGTTTTCCAGTCTATCTAGCAGAATGTTGTGATCGACAGTGTCGAACGCAGCACTGAGATCTAGTAATACCAGCACTGATATTTTGCCAGAATCTGAATTTAGGCGAATATCATTTATTATCTTTATGAGCGCTGTCTCTGTGCTATGATGTTGTCTGAAGCCAGATTGGAAGTGGTCCAGGTATCCATTTGAGTTTATGTAGTGATTCAGCTGATTGAAAACAACCTTTTCAATAATCTTTCCTATAAAAGGAAGATTTGATATTGGTCTATAGTTGCTCAATATGGTGTTATCAAGATTTTTCTTTTTCAGAAGGGGCTTAACGGCTGCAGTTTTCAGGGAGTTTGGAAAAGTCCCAGAAAGAAGTGAGGTGTTCACCACTTTTAAAAGATCTGCTTCTAAACAGCTAAGCACACTTTTGAAAAAAGATGTAGGAAGTGTGTCAAGGGGGCAGGTTGACGATTTGAGGTGCTGTACTGTTTCTTCCAAAATGTTGCTATCTATTTCTTCAAAAGTAGACATAATGACTTCTTTTTGAAATTGCGGTCGAATCTGTCTGACCTCTGCATAACTTGAGGATGTGCTAATTGTCTTTCTGATATTATTGATCTTCTCAGAAAAGAAGGAAGCAAACTCATCGCACTTGCTGTCAGAGAGCAGTTCACTAGGGATCTGACTAGGGGGGTTTGTTAGTCTCTCAACGGTAGCAAAAAGAGTGCGAGTGTTGTTTAAGTTGCTGTTTATAAGGTTTGAGAAGAATGTTTGTCTAGCTTTACTTAGTTCAACATTGAAAGCATGAAGGCTGTCTTTATAGATGCTATAGTGAATTTCAAGTTTTGTCTTCCGCCACATCCGCTCAGCTTTTCTGCATTGTCTTTTTATTATCTGTACTGCTGTTGATTTTCTCCACGGTGATTTCTGTCCAATTATCTTTCTGTTTTTTATAGGTGCAATGTCATCAATGACATTCATAACTTTTGAGTTAAAGGAGTCCAGGAGAAAATCAACAGAGTCTGCAGAAATGCTTGGCATTGAAGATATAGCCTTCATAAATAGCACACTAGTGTTATCGTTAATGCATCTCTTCCTGACAGAGACAGATCTAGATTCAGTGGTAGCAGAGATCAATATATCAAAGAAAATACAGAAGTGATCAGATAGTGCTACATCCTTGATAACAGTGGATGAAATGTTTAGACCCTTACTGATGAGTAAATCAAGAGTGTGTCCACGATTGTGTGTAGGCCCATGCACATGCTGAATCAGGTCAAACGTGTTCAAAACTGTTATCATTTCTTTTGTAGTTTTGCTTTCTGCATTGTCTATGTGAACATTAAAATCCCCTGCAATAGCAAAACAGTCAAACTCTGAACAAATCATTGATAGCAGTTCTGTGAACTCTTCAACAAAGGCTGGAGAGTATTTTGGGGGCCTGTAAATAATGATAAACAGAATGCGAGCACCTTTCAGCAGAATCCCTAGATATTCAAAAGACAAGTACTGACCAAATGACACTTGTTTGCATTCATAGACATCTTTAAATAGAGCAGCAACACCACCACCTCTTTTAACAGCTCTGCAGACATTCATGTAAGTGAAATTAGAAGGAATTGCTTCATTTAGGATTGTCGCACTGGAATTGTCTTCTAACCATGTTTCATTTAAAAACATAAAATCCAGGTTGTTTGTGGTTATAAAATCATTGATCAGAAGTGATTTATTTTTTAGTTAGCGAACATTTAAAAATGCTAGCTTGATGGCATCACTTTTTGTCTCTAGAGCAATCTTAGTTTGATGCCTAATAAGCCTCAGATTAGATGTGTGAACTGTACGATTTGAGAGGGCCTTAGACTTTCTATCACATATTAAAACAGAAATAGGGAAAGCTACAGGCACACTGGGTTCCCGCTTGTTTTGTAAACATTCCTGATTGTTGCTGTTACCGTAGCGGGGACCCGTCACATATCACTGAGGGCTGTTATCAGTTGTTTTTGGTTCACTCACAGCAGATGCAGGAGGGTTTGAGCCCTGGCGTTGTGGCAGCGGCCGGAGAGCTCTCACAGGAGGAGGAGGGTGAGCTGGGCCCACAGGCTTTGGTGGTTGTGGCGCCTGCCGTTTTTTAGTTGATAACTGGGGACTTGCAGCAAAAGAGTGGGAGAGTCTGGTTCCAGCATATACCAGTTCTTCCATTTTCTGTGAGAAGCTTAGAAGTGGAGATGCTGGAGAGAGGGATAATGTGTCTGGTGAATGGAGCTCTGGCTCTGGAGTTTCCGGTGGCTGGAATATGTTGTTGT
Organism: Garra rufa; assembly: GCF_049309525.1. Lineage (NCBI taxonomy): Eukaryota > Metazoa > Chordata > Actinopteri > Cypriniformes > Cyprinidae > Garra > Garra rufa. The sequence continues at coordinate 6,274,510 of NC_133367.1, read as the reverse complement.
CCTGGCTTCCCTGACTGTTTACCAGAAAGTCGTCCTTCGGTGCTGAGTCTTGGAGCTGTTGTAATACGTCACAGTCTGTCTGTGATAAGCTCTGTGGGCAGGGCTCAGCCAGGAAAGTGTCCATAAGCAGTGCTTGTTGTGGCTGTGTGGCGTTGTCAGTGTCCTTGTTGGTTGTGTTGGCCACATGATGACTCTGAAGCTGATAAGATGTCCTGTCGTCACTTTGTCCAAGTGTGTGTGTGCCATTCATGTTGGGTAGACTCACACATTCTACTGAAGGATGCCGGAGTGAAAAGTAGATATTGTCCTTAAGCACTCTGGCACCAAGTTTGTTTGGGTGAAGGCCGTCCAGTTTGAACAGTTGTCTATGGCCCCAGAAAAGATTGAAGTTGTCAATGAAGTTGATTCCTTTTAGACTGCAGGTTCTTTGTAGCCAGGTATTCAGTCCAAGCAACCGTGAAAACATGTTAGTTCCCCTTGCTGGGAGTGGTCCACTGATGAACGACTGAATTTCAAGTCTTTGAAGTGTTTCAATGAGTTCACCGAAATCCTTCTTTAGGAGTTCTGACTGCTCTTTCCGAATATCGTTCTTTCCCACATGGATGATGATTCGATTTGCAGTCTTGTGCTTCATTAGAATGTTCGGAAGTTCTTTGTTCACATCAGAGACGGTTGCTTGAGGACAACAGCATGTAGTTGTAGTTCTGCTACTGATATTTCTGATAATGGAGTCCCCCACTATCAGAGTCCTGGGTTCGGCTGCGCTCTGAGCTGAGTGCCGCTGTCTGCTCGACCTTGCGCGCCTGTTTATAGCAATGTTAGCAGTTGGCTGACATGATATATGTTCAGTCACATTTGGGGATTCCTCACCCACATTCATTAATGCATCAAATCTGTTTTCTAGCTGTATAGGGGGTGGTAAAACAACAGTTTTTGCAAGCCTTGTCATAGCCATATCTGGGGTAGAGGATGATACCGCAGCAATACGAGATACTCTTGACAGTCTGATGTCTCGAGTGCCTTTGGGTCTCGCTCCCTGTTTTTGCCATCGATTTGTGTGTCGATCAGTTTTGGCTTGTTCCTCTACATTTCTAAACTGTTGATATTGACTAGATTCACAGGACTCACCGGCTGTATGCTGAGGGGGTCCGTGATGATGATCTTCTGTGTGTTCCGCCTGTTTTGGAAGTCCAGCAAGTAACTTTGTTTCTAAAATCACAATCCTTTGTAGAAGTCTGTGGCAGTTTGTGCAGCAAGTAGATTCCAGAAGAGGCATTTTCTTTCTTGTCTGTTGAAAGTAGGCAGCTGTGTTTTCCCGTCTCCGGAATGTAAACTGCTGGCAGTGGGAGGCAAAAAGTCTCCTTTTTTCGTGATATTTGTATCAAAAATGTGTTGTATGAGCACTGTGCTCATCTGCTGAAGTTAAATATTTGAAAAATCGGAGAAAAGTTCAAAAGCAGGGAGCAAAGCGCGGAGCAGTAAGCAAAAACGTCCGAACAGTAGCAAAGCCGGAAGCGAAAATCGAAAGCGAAAAATAAGGTGGATTGCCTTGCCGAAAAACAGTTCTTGTGCCTGGTAGTCCTGATATTTGGGGCTCTGTAGTGCCGGCCAGATGGTAAAACTTCAAAGAGGGGATGGCTTGGATGTGAGGGATCCAGAGTGATTTTCTGAGCTCTTTTTCTTACTCTGGATGTATACAGTTTTTGAAGGGTGGGCAGGGGAGCACCAATAATCCTCTCGGCAGTCTGAACCGTTCTCTGTAATCTTCTGATGTCTGATTTTGTAGTGGAGCCAAACCAGAAAGTTATTGATGTGTTCAGAACAGACTCGAATATCGAGTCTGTTCTGTGCACATCAATAACTGTCTGGTTTGGCTCAGCTACAAAATACAGACTCGATAACATCAAGTCTGTTCTGTGCACATCAATAACTGTCTGGTAATGGCTGAGTAGAACTGTTTCAGCCACTCCTGTGGTACGTCGAACTTCTTCAGCTGGCGAAGGAATTACAACCTTTGGGCTTTTTTTTTTTTTTTTTACAATGGAGTCGATGTAAGTGTCCCACTTCAGGTCCTGGGAGATGAAAGATCTGAGGAACTTGAATGTCTCCACTGTAGCCACAGTCCTGTCCATGATGGTGAGTGAGGAATGTTCCTCCTGAAGTCCACTATCATCTCTACAGTTTTGAGCTTGTTCAACTGCAGGTTGTTGTGACTGCACCAGACAGCCACCTCTTTTACCCCCTGTCTATAGGCAGACTCATCACCATCCTAAATGAGGCCGATAAGAGTAGTGTCATCTGCAAACTTCAGGAGCTTGACAGATGGGTCTTTATAGGTGCAATTGTTGATCTAGAGGGAGAAGAGCAGTGGTGAGAGAACATAACCTTGAGGGGCGCCAGTGTTGGTGGTGCGGCTGCTTGATGTAAATTTTTCCCAGTCTCACCAGCTGTTGCTTTCTGTCGGAAAGCTGGTGATCCATTGACAGATAGTGCTGGGAACAGAAAGTTGGTTTAGTTTGGTTTGGAGAAGTTAAGGACCGATTGTGTTAAAGGCTGAGCTGAAATCCACAGGATCCTCACATAAGTCCCTGGTCTGTCTAGATGCTGCAGGATGAAATGCAAGCCAATGTTCATTGCATCATTCACTGACCTGTTTGTTCAGTAAGCAAACTGCAGGGGGTCCAATAAGGGTCCGGTGATGTCCTTCAGATGAGCCAGAACCAGTTTTTCAAATGACTTCATGACCACGGACATTAGCGCCACAAGTCTGTAGTTGTTAAATCCTGTTATCTTGGGTTTCTTTGAAACTCGGATAATGTTTCATTTGAAGCAGGCAGGGCCTTCACACGACTCCAGAGACCTGTTGAAGATCTGTGAAAAGATGGTGTGTCACATCGTCTTGGCCTGGTGCCTTTCTTCTTTTGTTCTTCCTGAAGACCTGGCACACGTCATCTTCGCTGATTTGAAATAGAGGAGTGGGGAGAGGGGGATTGCTGGAGGTGGTAATGGTTGTGTGAAGAGATCGTGAGAACGGGTGTCGGGGGTTTCGAATCTACAACAAAACTCATTCAGGTCTTCAGCAAGTCGTTGATTCAACTCAGTGCTTGGGGATGGTGTCTTATAGTTTGTTATGGCTTTCAGACCTTTCTACACTAAACTTGGATAATTCGTAGTGAACTGATCTTCTAACCTTTTTGCAAAGGTCCTTTTAGCCACTCTAATCTCTATTCAGTGTGTTCATGGTCTGGTTGTACAAGATTCTATCCCCTTTTCTGTAGGCATCCTCTTTGGCCTGATGAAGATGTCTGAGTTTTTCTGTAAACCATGGTTTGTCATTGTTAAATGTTAAACAAGTACTGGTAGGAATGCATATATCCTTACAGAACCTGATATATGATGTTACAGTCTTTGTGAGCTTGTCCATATCATTGGCAGCAGCTTTAATCCTTTAAATAGAAACATAATAGTAAGACTTGCTCTGTTTTGCTGGTCCATCTCTTTACAGGCTTAACTACAGGTTTAGCAGATTTAAGTTTTTGCCTGTAGGTTGGTATAAGATGAACCAGACAGTGATCAGAGAGCCCCAAGCTGCCCATGGGACGGAGTGATATGCTGCTTTAATTGTTGTGTAACAGTGATCCAATATATTATCTCTGCTGGGACATGTAACACCCTGTCTGTATTTTTATTATTTTCTACACAAAAACTTAAAGGTCACTGTGTAGTTTTCCACCAAAATAAAAGCCTGTGGGTTTAACATTAGAAAGTAAAGTAATTAAGACATAAATATTTTAATTGTAAATTTGCCATTCCATCCTTAAAAGCTGAAATCCTTCTCCAAGCTGCTTGTTCTGTGTAGTGTTGTAAGTATGGTTTAGGCTTAAGTAAAATATTGTTTAGTTTTTTTTTTTTTTATTTCACAGTATGATTATCATGTAAATCTTATATTGGTGGATAAATAAATGGTAGATACTCAGGTCTGAATTTGATTAATCTAAACATGAATGTGAAGCTACAGCTGGACTGTAAACTGGTGCTGTTTCGCAAGGAATGGGTCAGTAATGTGGAATTATTGTGTTGGTGTAGATTTATAGTTCATAATTTATAAAACATTGACAAACAGATTGCTTTTTTGAGGTGATGAAAAATTGGAATAGTCTAATGGTGAAATAAATGCTAATGAAGTCATGAAGTCACACTGTTGTAATGTGTGTGCGTGTGTGTGTGTGTGTGTGTGTGTGTGTGTGTGTGTGTGTGTGTGTGTGTGTGTGTGTGTGTGTGTGTGTGTGTGTGTGTTTCTCTCACTGTAGACTCTCAAACTGCAGTATTACTGAAGAAGGTTATAAAGCTCTGGCTTCAGCTCTGACATCAAACCCTTCACACCTGATAGAGCTGGATCTCACAGGAAATGATCCTGGACAATCAGGAGTGAAGGAGCTCAATGATTTACTACAGGATCCAAACTGTCAACTTAAGACACTGAGGTAAGATGTGATTAAATAATGCAAAATAAATGAAATGCAAGTAATTATTCATGAAATGTAGTTTATTTAATTTTCTCTTCTGCAGGTTTTTGGGTCCTGCTGCAGATGAAGCCTGTCAGTATGTGACTGGAATTGTGGGTAAAAACCCGTTACTCCTGAGAGAGCTGAATCTGAGTAAACATGAACTAGGAGACACACGAGTGAATCAGATCGCTGCTCTACTGGAGGATAAACACTGTCAACTCAACACACTGATGTAAATTTTTCATTGTTGCAAGTCTCAAGACTCTTTTAAATGATTTAGCTAAAACAAAAAAGTAAATATTAAGAATAAACTGAACTGTGTTTTCTCTTTATGCAGTCTCAATAACAACTGTATCACAGAAGGAGGTTGTCGTGTTCTGGCTGCAGCTCTAAATTCAAACCCTTCAAATCTGACAGAGCTGGATCTTAGTGAGAATAAACTAGGAAACCCAGGAATGAAGATCATCTTGACTCTGTTTGAAAATGTACAGTGTAGACTGGAAAAGCTGAAGTAAGTAATTACTTACTAAAAAATAATTTCCCAGACTGTAGTGACCAACACAGTTTCATAAATTTTAAAATATTTTTACACTTCTCATTAGGACTGAACAATTAATCAAAATAACTCGAAATTGTGATATGGTTTAGTGCTGTTATCAAATCACAAAAGGCTGCAATTTAATTAAAAATACATAATGCAGTGCCACATGCTTTTGTGGGAGCTCTGTTTTCTGTTGCCATTTTTGCTACTCAACTTCAGCACATGCATGGACTAATTTTATTTGTAACAGCTCACGCTAATTCTGTTTTTAATAGAGTTAGTTTAATAGATATTGACATGGTCACTTTTATTATGGTGCTGAACTGTTATAGATGCGATGCAATGCAATTCTTATTTTATCTTTGATCTTCAGAAAAGCTTGTATTTGTAAAACACTGGAATTTTGATTGCAACTGTAGGTTATAATTTTGGAAAGTGAAAATTCAAAAATTGCATTTGTTGTAGTTTGCATTCAACAAAATAGAACTTTACCCAACTATACTGTAAAAAGGGTCCATTCAGGCTACAATCCTGTAGTGCTTATTTTTATTTCCTTCAGTCTAGAACGAGGATGGGCAGCTTTGGTCCTGGAGGGCCACTGTCTAGTGCTCTTTAAGACATTGAATAGCTTGTTCAGGTGTGTTTGATTAGGATTGGATCTAAACTCTGCAGGACAGAGCCCCACCAGGACTGAAGTTGCCTATCCCTGGTGCAGAACATGTACATGTGTGACAATCTGTGTTGTAAGGAATAATAGCATATTTTTTTTATAGACTTTCAAACTGCAGAATTGCTGAAGAAGGTTATAAAGCTCTGGCTTCAGCTCTGAGATCAAACACTTCACACCTGATAGAGCTGGATCTCACAGGAAACGACCCTGGACAATCAGGAGTGAAGGAGCTCAATGATTTACTGCAGGATGAACTCTGTTCATTAAAGACCATCAGGTAACTTTTTTTAAATATTTAAAAATGAACCACAGATGTAAAAATCATCTCTATGAAAATACACCAGTGTTGAATAGGAATGACATTTACTGGAATTAAATATCAGTTCAGAGAATTGAACAGACAATAGAAATTATTTGTGGCAAAAATAATGTAAAAATTGAAATGATCAGAAATCCTTACCTGCTTCCTGTAGGTTTTTGAAAAGTCCTGCTGCAGAGGAAGCGTGTGAGTATCTCACTGAAGTTCTGGGTAAAAGTCCATTATTACTGAAAGAACTGGATCTGAGTGAAGGTAAATTAGGAGATCTGGATGGGGACAAACTCTCTGCTCTTTTGATGGACTCTCATAGCAAACTGGAGAAAATAATGTGAGTGAACATGATTTATACATATATATTCATTATTAAAGACAGTCAGTCACATGTGTATCCAGATATGAAGAGCTGTTGATCTGATGTGTGTTAAATATGTGCTGAATAATAATAATCAAGCTTTCCATGGTAAAAAAACCAACAACAAAAAAACAGTATATACTGGTTAGGTAGGGTTTGATGCTGGTTTAAGCTGGGCTTTAGCTAGTTTATGCTGGCATGGACCATATCTTTAATAATCCTTTAGACAATTTTAAAGCAAATAAATAATTTGATTAGGTAAATCTGATAGTGTACCAATTAATGTTAATTAATAATAAATTGTCTAATGATCCTATTGTCATAGCTAATGCCTTTAGCCAGTATATTTCATTAACGCCTAAATTTCAATGTCCTCCTTACTCAAGTTATGTCTTCTCCAAATGTTTGCTGGGAGTTCCTTTTCCTTTAAAATGATTAGTCCAGTGGATGTGCAGCAGGTAATTAGTGGACTCTCCTCAAGCAGTTGTGTTGGCTCAGATGGTATTGAAGCTAAATTCATTAAGATGGCATCCCATGTTATTTCCTCTCCTTTGTCTTATCTCTTTAATCTATCTCTTACTACCTGTAAGGTGCCTTCTGCTGGAAATGTATCAGAGTCATTCCTTTGCAGAAAGGGGGTGATCCTAATAATCTAAACAAATTTAGACCAATTTCAATTTTTAATTCTACATTAAAAATATTTGAGAAGGTAATTTTTAATAAACTATCTGAATATTAATTGAAAATATTCTCTTATCACCATGTCAATCAGGCTTTAGAAAATATTTTTCAACAACTTCTGCATTTTTAAAATGTACTAAATTATATTTTATTCTGGATTTGATAACGCCATCTTTACTGGTGCTGTATTTGTTATTCTTACTAAAGCTTTTAATATGGTTGACTATTTTCTTCACTTGGACAAACTGTATTCTATTGGTTTTGAAAAGATTTCTCTTCTCTGGATTAACTCTTATCCTCATCACCTTCAACAGTGTATTTCTTTGTTGGGCCTCTTTTTGTTTTCCATTTTCATTAATGACCTTCCTCCCACCTGCACTGTCTGTAATATCAAGCTGTATGCTGATGATACTGTGATTTATTATTCCAACTCTAATATCACTGCAATTCATAAGTTTCTTCAGCTCAGTTTTGACAAAGTTCAGTGTTGGCTATTGTCTAACAAACTTGTACTTGATAAAAACCAAATCTTATTCTATGTTATTTCCCAAAGCGAGCAAATCTCAGCTTCCTAATGATCTTAATCTTAAATTTATGGACTTGCTGCCTCTTGCGGCTGTTAAGCAAGTTAAATATCTTGGCCTTTGGTTTGACTTTAGTCTTTCCTTCAATACTCATATACATTTATGTTTTATTTATTTTTATTATAAATAAAATTATTTATCGTTCAAATATCACAATTATGTATCACAATTATTACATCAAATTCTTGATTATAGTGACATTGTTTATCAGAATACCACAGCTACTAATCTTCAACCTTGTAATGCTGTATATAACAGTCTGTGCAGGTTTATTCTTCGCTGTCCTTTTAGAACTCCTCACTGTTTTATGCTTCACCAATTGTCCTGGTTTTCCGCATCCTCTAGATGTCATGTTCATTGGTTATTGTTTATTTACAGATGCATTCACTTTAGTTATCCTGATTATTTGAAACAACATTATTTCATTTCAGTCAGCTCTTCTTATAGTTTACGCCATGTTGATCAAATATTTATTGTTGTCCCTGGAATTAATAAAAAAGTGGCAGATTTTCATTTAAACATAAAGCACTTTATTATTGGAATAATTTGCTAGTTTCTATTCGATCCTTAACTTCCTTTTATTTCTTTAGAAAGGCTATACATTATTTACAGAATGCTTGTATTTGTTTCTGATTTTTGTTTGCATATGGTTGAATATTTATATCTTAGTAGAAGGTTGTTGTAATATTGCTGAATAACTATTGTAACAATAGCAGATTGTTGTTAGAGAGCTTTTGGAGGGTTGGGTCGATGGCCGATAGACATCACGATGCTGAGCCGGCATCGCGATCCTCCGCCCCGCCCCGTCCCCGCCGCAGCAGCAACCCGCTCACGAAAAACACACTTATGCCGCGTTCCAGACAACCCGTAACTCGTGTTTTTCCGAATTTATACCAGTGAAAGTGCACTGAAACGGCAGTCAAACCCGTGACTTCCCACTCGTGAACTCGTACTAGATCGATGGACTCCCAGTTACGAGTTCTGACGTAACATATAGCCCGCGAAACAACAAAGTCAGCCCTAATGCTTGCGGTGTTTATGCAAGTGGCACACGGTGGAAAAATAGAGCTTAGGACAATATAACGTTGCAATCAAATTAATAATAATATAAAAATAATAGTAATTCATAAATGTGCCCAGGCAATTTGGTGTGACTTGCCTGGAACGCTACAAAGTCGTGGTTTGAAGTGGTGATTTACCAGTTAAAAAAAACTGCCTGGAACGCAGCATAAATCACACTACATAGCCAAAAGAAATGCATGCTTTCGATTTCCGCATCTTTACTCATTTTATTATTATTATTATTATTATTATTATTATTATTATTATTATTATTTTTATTATGAGGAAATAATAACAAGGAAGTTGTTAGCGATCACAATACAAATTACAGTGAACTCTAAACGAATTACACAAACTAGTTTGTTTACATTAATAAATGAGGCATACAAAAACAGCAGAAAAAAAAATAAAAATAATTTTAATTAAATTAGATTAAATAAACTACACCAAATATGCCTTTTTCATGGTTTTACCATAACGAACAGAACAAAAAACAAGTTTAAATATGAAGATTTCTGGACATTTTTGCTAAAGAGAATATATATTTTTTTCATCAAAGTACGAATGTACAGTACAAAGTAGGGGTGTAACGATATTACAAACCGAACCGAAATATCGCGATACACCAACCACGATACGTATCCCGAAACTCTCGTGGCGTACCGCGGTACTTTCACGCCCCCTGCTGCCCATTGTTGGAGTTGACATCACTTGTCTCTAACTAATTTAACCAATTTAAACACATCTTTATTTTATCGCATTTGATTAAATTGTATTAGTAATGATGAGCTTTTGTTCTAAATATTATATTCTAAAGTTAGTATTTTCCAAGTGCATGTCATGAGTGAGCGATCACACTCTGTTACTACCACAGTCTATGGTTACTACTCAGGGCTCGACATTAACACTTGCCCTTTCACAAAATCCACTTGTCCCGGTGTTGTGCCGAAATCTGTGACTCGTCGAAAACTGTGACCAGGGGTCGCTGTTCAGCAAATATTGGCCCGGGAGCACGTTGAATCAGACGCTGAAATGGAATGATTATCGTCACAGTGATGCTGTAAAAGAAGTTTCATGTTTTTCTTTAAAAGCTTTAAATGACAATATCTGTAAAATATTTGTTTTTGCACTTTATTTTTAATTAAGATTTTTTTTTACCCTTTTTTTTTACAGTGTACCGAAATATGTGACTCTTCTTAATTTCATTATAACTGACTATAACATTCAGTAAAGTGACTCATGTGATGTGACCAGCTTCCCTTTCTGTTTTATAATGCATATTGATCATATTGAGAAATCTGTAAAAAATGATATGCATGCATTAAGTAAAAATTAGTCCAGAATGCACAAGCCTCTAGGTTGGTTATTGGTGAAGGATAGGGTAATTGATTCTCTGTTGTGTTTTATAAGACATATCAACAGTTCCAAGTGTATTGTACTGTCAACTTTTGTATATAAGTGCTAGTCATTAATTTAACACCAGGCATGCATTAAAAGCAATTTTCTTGCTTTCTGTTTTGAAAACTAATTCAAAGCAAACGGACTGTAATGTATAGAAGAATAAAAACATGGAATGAATTGCCATCGTATATACATGTTTTTTAACAAGTAAAATGAGGTTTAAAAAAATTGTTGAAGAAATATGTGACCCTGGACCACAAAACCAGTCATAAGGTTAAATTTGACAAAACTGAGATGTATACACCATATGAAAGCACAATAAATAAGCTTTCTATTGATATATAGTTTGTTAGGATAGGACAATATTTGGCCGAGATACATCTATTTGAAAATCTGGAATCTGAGGGTGCAAAAAAATCAAAATACTGAGAAAATCACCTTTAAAGTTGTCCAAATTAAGTACTTAACAATGCATATTACTAATCAAAAATTAAATTTTGATAGGTTTACAGTAGGAATTTTACAAAAAATCTTAATGTAACATGATCTTTACTTAATTTCCTAATGATTTTTGACATAAAAGAAAAATCAATAATTTTGACCCATACAATGTATTTTTGGCTATTGCTACAAATATAGCCCAGCGACTTAAGACTGGTTTTGTGGTCCAGAGTCACATATTTAATGGCACAATACTGAGTGGATTGTTGATGTTGATGTTTTTAAAAGTTAAAGTTTGAAATTTTTTATATATAATATAATAAATGCACACTCCAAAACAAAGCAATACTAAATATTTTAATGATATATATATATATGTGTGTGTGTGTGTGTGTGTGTGTGTGTGTGTGTGTGTGTGTGTGTGTGTGTGTGTGTGTGTGTGTGTGTAATTAATCTTGATGAACTGTACAATTGTCAGAGCTGAGAAAGAGTCTAAAAGAATTAAGAGGATGAATAATTTGGGAGGGTTAAATGCATGGTACTGATTTTACTCTATTGTGTATCAGTGAAAATACACTAGCATACAATTTGTGTAAGTCACATGGCTTATTATTAACACAGTTATTATGAAAAAAAGAAGAGTCATATTCTGGTAGCTATGAATTTGACCTGACATGACTCTACTATCTACATATTTCTCAGTGTCTAATTAATATGCTTTATAAAACAGAAAGGGGAGACTATACATGAGTTACTTTATTAAAAAAAAATATAAAATAAATAAAGGTAGCTATTAATTTGCCCTGTCAGATTCTGTGACCCTATATTGTATCTACAGTACAGATTTCTCGATATCTGATCTATATGCTCTTTAAAATAAAAAAGAGGAGATGGTCACACATCACATGAGTCACTTTATTGAATATTACAATGTGTTATTTGAAATAAAAAGAGATCACATATTTTGGTAGTTGACCAGATCCAGTGAATCATACTATATAGGCTAATATATCAGAGTGGTATGCATTTGTAAAGCACAAACCATACTGGGTAGTTGAATTTAATAGTAATAAGAAAAAAATGAGCCTATCCATTAATGAGAATGTTATTTAAACCAAAACCATTCATAGTAGTAACCAGGCCCGGTTCCAGAACTAAATCACTGAGGGTGCTTCCTAAATTAATGAGGGTGCTCTAACATTATACCATCATAGTCGACATTAGGGCGCGACACTGATGGCGCGCGTTGCTATTTTAAAATCAAAATACTTCATTTTTGTATGTAATGGCAAATTGATTATACTTTCGTTTTTTTATTAACTTAATTTAGAAAAAAAACGTTTGGAGCATTTTTGTTCGTAAAATATAAGTTTTTATTTTATTTTATTATTATTATTTTTAAGGAACAGCGCCCAGTGGTAGACTGTTCAGTCTGTTAATTTGATCAGTTTGCCTACTCATCACGATTTGCATAAAATCTATAGATATGAAATAGTTCAAGTATAAAACAATGTTAGTTTAAACGTTAAACTTAGAGATAAATGTGCGGTATTAGGCGCATATCCAATAGTTTGTGCAGAGAGTGGAAGCTGAAGACGCAGGACATGGGCGCCAGTGCATTTTTTTCAGTGGAAGCAATTTAAAATTATCTGTCATTTTTGCTCACAAAGGTAAGAGTAGGTTAATACATCATTCGGTACTGTAAAGGGTGTACTTTTATTTGTGTGCACTTAAAAAAAAAAACGTATAAAATAGTTTTAAATTATTACTTAACGAAATAAAACAAATAGAAAACAAAAACTCTCTCATTATGTAATCCGAAAAGATAAATTTCTCTTTAAAGGCGCGTCCAAAAAGGATTTTTGTTACACTGACTCAGAATACACTAGTTTATTAATATATAATTTAAATAAGCTTTACTCTTTCTGGCCCGGCACATTCAGTGTTATTTATTTACCTTTGTGTTTGTGGCAATTTTCAGCATATTGTGTGCTTGATCGCGGATCTGTTCCAGCTGCGCTGCAGTCCGTGCCCGATCTCGAAAGTGAAACCGAAAGTGAAGTCTCCTGTTGTTTCCACCAGCGCGGCATTTTTTTCTTCACCATAATTTATGGATGTCTAAAATATTAAAATAAGGAGAAACCTAAGACAGATAAAACCGGTGCCCGTCCGCCTCTGAACTTTGACGTGAAAATTGGCCTGAAGCCCAGCAACTAGAGGTGTAAAAAAGTCGGGCTAGTCGGCCGAGGCTGAAATGCAACGCTCTAATTGACTGCTTTGATGCGTTACAATATGGTAGGGCATTGTTTTAATGCTTACAGCAGAAAAATAAATGTTTTTTTAATGATTACTCACTGGATTGTTATCTAAATCTGCAATAAAATGACATTATTACAGCTTTAACTGAGGGTGCTATTGATTTCGTTTGAGGGTGCTTAGCACCCTCAAGCACCCCCGTAGAACCGGGCCTGGTAGTAACACAGACAACAACAGCACAGCATTAATGATTAATGTCTTCTCTGTGCAAGCATTTCGATGCCACAATATCTAGTTTGTCCAATAGTTGTTATTTCTTTAAAACATGAAACTTATTTTACAGCATCACTGCGACGATGATCATTCCGTTTCAGCGTCGGATTCAACGTGTGCGCGCTCCCGCGCCAATATTTGCTGAACAGCGACCCCTGGTCACAGTTTTCGACGAGTCACAGATTTCGGCACAACACCGGGACAAGTGGATTTTGTGAAAGGGCAAGTGAAAGGGGATTTTACTTGCATGACCGGACAAGTAACCTGATTAAAACGTCAATTACAAACAATAACTAGCGCAGCAACGAAACTTTGGTGAGCATAATTTTGATTTTATTTCTTAAGATGACTGAAAACGGACAGTAAGCTCCTGCAGGCTATCTGACTCACAGAAAATTAACGCTAATAGGCTCAACAGCATAAACAAAGAAACAAACATACTGCGGTAGAAAAGCACCATTACGATTGCAAACGTGACATTGATTTTATACAACAATAGTTTAATAAACTAGTAACGTTAGTTGATATTAACTGATTTACATTTTTAGACACATCATTAACCATTTTTGCAAACTAAAATAGTTCCAAGCAGAGCAACAGCAGAACCTCCGTGAATCTCCGAGCAACACAGCGGTATTTCAGTACTGAATGATTTAGCATTTTTTTAATGAATCAAGTCAGTGAAGGAACTGGTTGATTCCATCTATGGTTGAATCCGTGACTCGCTCATGAAGACAGTGACTACTGCCACTTATTGGTGGTTCGAGTTTATAAAGTATTGCATTTTTTTGTAAATGTTTTTATTTATGTTTAAAAAAAGTATAACATTTAATCTTATTACATTATTTATGTATTTGCAATTTTACTGTGTAAATGCATTTTTTTGGAACCTCTTGTCTTCATTAAACAGTGTAAGTATATACAGTTAAATGTCAATTTCATTGAAGGCCCGGTTTTTCCTGTGCAATGGAAAGATGGAGTTTGTTGATACTGATTTAATTTGTGCAACCATACAGAGTCTAATTATTCTAGTTTGACGTATTGATAAAATTTAAGAGTTTGATGTGAATGATGACACATACAGTTAGTAAGGTTAGGAAAATAAAGTTAAGTGTCCTAGAAATCAATTTAAGGCAAGTATCACAAATATTCAGATTAAAGTAAGACCTTATAGAGTAGTGATGAGACTATTGCTTCAGAATGGATTAATTTACAGCAAAAAAGGCATTTTTTTGCCCCGACAAGTAAATTTTTCACTTGGACAAGTGAATGTCTAATTTTCACTAACTTACTCAGGTATCCTGACTGTACTAAAATGGGTTGGCAAAGTTAATAAAGAAAAAGTTTAGTTGTTCTTGTTATTAAGTGAATCTATTGTTCCTTAGCATTGCTGTTAAGATGACATCAACCCTAACCCCACAGCAAACAGAAACCGAACCGAACCGTGGCTCCAAAACCGCGAACCGAACCGAATCGTGCCTTTGGTGTATCGTTAAACCCCTAGTACAAAGCCTAGCATACATTATAAATAACAGTTTATCATTCAAATACATTGGGAATATGGAAACACTTGGATTTGTGCCGAATTACAGAGGTACGTGTCGTGAGCCCAACACCTGGTATTTTTAGTTTCGCTTTGTTTTGGTTCCTTAACTTTATTTTGTTTCATTCCTGTTCTGTTCTGAATACCGTTACATTTAAATGATTCGTTCTGGAGTCAGGGTAACTAACTTACAGCTATGTTTATAGTGTTTATAATGTTAATACATAATATTTCACTTGATTTAGTATTATTTCTGATATTATACTTTCTTTCTAAACATTCTGCTGCTCATTAAATGCGTTTGGAGAGAGTGGGTTAAGCAGTAAGCAATCAAAGAGATTTCTAAATCAGAAAAAAATATAGGTGTGTGGGTGGGTGACGGGCGGATAATTTATTTGAAGCTGCGGATTAGGGTGACGATTGAGCCCATGGTGGTTGTCATCATGTGACAGCGTGGAGGAGAAAGAGGAGAAACTACCTGTATGGTCGCAAGTTTCAGTAGTGTTTGGTATTCAGTTTCTGAACAGTTTAGGCACAAGCCAACAGTTTGGTGACGCTGTCTGAGCCTTAGTCATAATTTATTTTATTCATGGTAATACCGTATACCGCGGTAAAATAGGGAGGCGGTTTGACGGTATCAAAATTTGGATACCGCCCAAGCCTAGTTGTCTTGTTTTTGTATTTACTTTACCGTATTGTTTAACTGCATTGATGAAGTTATATTACTGCAGTGCTGTATGCCATTTGTGTATATATTTGTGAATATTGAGGACCCCTTCGAAAACAAGATGATTCATCTCAAGGGACTTATCCTCTCAATGTTAATGAATTTGTTCAAAAAATAAAATCCCGCCAACGCTAATATTATTCAATATAATTGTAATAAATATACATTGACAAAAGTGGTTCTGACTGAAATGCTGTTTTTGTGTTCAGGCTGAACAATAGTGCGCTGACAGAGAAAAGCTGTTCAGTTCTAGCTGCTGTTCTCTCCTCCAAAACCATCCTGAATGAGATGGACCTGAACAACAGTCGTGTGCTGGACTCAGGAGTCAAAGTGATCTGTGAGGGACTGAAGAATCCTGTGTGTGAACTGAAGATACTGAAGTAAGTACATTTCATCAACAGCTACACTTAACAGCAGAGCAGTGAGATCCATATTACACATTGGCTGATGATGGGAACATTATATATATGTGCTCCTGATTTTTTTTTCCTGATGCCCTAAAATGCATTTTGCTGAGTTAATATTAACATGACTTTTATATGGTGTCTTGGCAAAGTTTGTGATATTAAACGTGTTCTGAAAACTTTCGAAATTGAATTGAGATTGAAACTGTTTTGAGGGTCATCCCTGCAGTATTGTGAAATGATGACGAAAATAACCATGTTGTATGCCTTAGCAACCTGGATAAATGCTGACTAGAAAAATAAGCTTCTGTGTGTTCTGTTTAATTTGGCAGGCAGGAAATTGAAACAGTATATAGCAAATTTGTGAAATAATTACAAAAGTAACATGTTAAAAAAATAAATAGTGTAAGTTTAATTTCACTATAAGTGTGCGATTAATTGCATGTAATCACACAAAAATGGTGTAAAAACTGCATTTATTTAGATGCAGAATTTCTTTATAAAGATTTAACAGGAGACTTTCCAGACATGCACTAGGAGCTATTTGATTTTGATGCAACATGGATCTTTTGCATTATTTTCTCACCATTGTCCTAGTTTATTACTGTAAGGTTGCTTTGACATAACTTGTTTTGTAAAAAGTGCTGTATAAATATTCTTGACTTGACTTGGCTAGTCAAATGAGTGTGGAAATGGTAGCTGTGCTTGCAGCGTGTGCACTTCAATTGCACACACATGCGCAGTAGCCATGCCATTTGCGTGTTCATGCTACAAGCACAGTATAACATCTGACAGGACAGGATAGTTCTTTTTTGTGAGGTGAAAAACTTTTTATTTCCTTACATCTTATAAAAAATAACAATAGAATAATGACACTGAGATTAAACCTGACAACATCTCATCTGATTGCAGATACTGAATCTAATCAAAATAACAGTCTCACATCAGAGAAACATTTAGAAATATCATTTTTGTTGTTATTTCTTTGACTGTACACCCCACAACTTACTTTTTTATTGTTTGTAGACTCTCAAACTGCAGTATCACTGAAGAAGGTTATAAAGCTCTGGCTTCAGCTCTGAGATCAAACCCTTCACACCTGATAGAGCTGGATCTCACAGGAAATGATCCTGGACAATCAGGAGTGAAGGAGCTCAATGATTTACTACAGGATCCAAACTGTCAACTCAAGACACTGAGGTGAGACATGATGAAATTATGCAAAATAAATGATATGCAGGCAATTTATTTATACAAAAAAAAAAAAAAAAAAATATATATATATATATATATATATATATATATATATATATATATGATTAGCAAAGGTTATAAATCACAGTGTTTTCAGAGTTAGATGTTGTTTTTCACCAAGTTTATTCATGAAATAAACTTAATTTTACTTAGTTACTTCATTTTCTCTTCTGCAGGTTTTTGGGTCCTGCTGCAGATGAAGCCTGTCAGTATGTGACTCGAATTGTGGGTAAAAACCCGTTACTCCTGAGAGAGCTGAATCTGAGTAAACGTGAACTAGGAGACACAAGAGTGAATCAGATCGCTGCTCTACTGGAGGATAAACACTGTCAACTCAACACACTGATGTGAGTATCAGGGGTGGTTTGTTAATTAGGGTGACTGACATGCCACCAAAACGTGAAAGTTTTTTTTTTTTTATTATAAGGTTTTTGCTCTTATTTAATAACTCTGAATTGATCCGTATGCTTTTATATACAGTCAGGTTAATGTGACTGGTATAGTGGTCTGTTGACATCCAGTGTGGTCCTGTTTGGTATTGCAGCTTGACTTGTAGTTGTAGAAAATACTTTCAACAAATATGACATTTATTTCTTCCTCACAGTTATTGCTGTCTCACTCTTAGCTAATATTAATTTCAGTTTGTTAACATTAGTTAATGCACTGTGAACTAACATAAACAGACAATGAACAACTGTATTTATATTTACCAACAATACATTTACTTAATAAATGATGCAATGTATTATTCATTGTTCATTCATGTTAGCTGCAGCTTTTCGTTTTACAACCCTCCATCAAAATAAGTTTAAAAAAAAATCATATCATCATACAGACTGCAGCTTTAACAAATTACACTTTATTTTAAAGTGTTACCAACAAAAGTTTTAATTTATCTTTACACTCTAAAAAGTGCTGGGTTAAAAAATAACCCAACCATAACCCAGCTGCTGGGTAACTATGGGACAGAACACGCGTTGGGTTGTTTTGACCCAAGTGCTGGGTTAAATCATTTGACCCAAAATGCTGGGTTGTTTATTTGACCCAACCAGTGGGTCAGATTAACTGTGTTGCTGGGTTAAACACTACCTAAATATTGGGTTATTTGTTGTCTAATTGCCTTGCTACCTTAATATTTACCAATAATAATATATAAATCACAAAAGAATGTAAAATTATTATTGTTTTCCTGTAATACAGTTACACAACACAAAAAAATGCATCTGTAAATGTCAATTTAATGAGTTTTCATATTTCTTTTTAATAGTTTTCAAATAGGTGCAGCTGTCACACATTTTGTCCAACCCTTACAGACACAAATAACGGTTTTAGTAGATCAGTTTATTTTAAACACAAAACTGTAAACAAGGCACAATATATTCCTATTCTTTATGTCAACATTGCAGCAGCAGAACACTCAAAAATGAATTATTACCACATTAGAATCATTCCAAACATCGTGCCATTAAAACTAAGCCAAACAAAGAGTCCACCAGACAATTCTTACAATTTAAAACATGTTACAAGTGGCCAAGAAAAAAAACTTTTGCCCTCAAAAACTTCACACATGAAGACTTATGTCCATCAATATGATATACTGCAAGCTGGAGAAATTCCCAGGCAACAAGTCCGCTTCAATGGCATGGCCTGGAACAATGGCGAAGGTCTAGAAATGTTGTTGTCTCATCCCAAGGCTCAAATCCACCATGTTGGTCCCCACCTGTTAATTATACGGCATTTAGTCTTGCAACATAACTAACATTTTAAGTTAAGTGTATTTTATGAACATAAACACAGAGGCATGAAATAAATGCTCATTTTGCTTCTCAACTTTTCATACAGTTGTGGTCAAAATTATTAGAACACTAGTATTTTCACCTGCTAAATAAGGTTTTAAGTCAGTGATTTCTCTTTTGCTGTAGTGTGTCAGTAGGAAATATCGGTTTACATTTCCATTCATTTTGCCATTAATTGTGATAATCCAGTGACATTTTTGTTTGCACAACAGCCAGTGCTCCACACAGAGATCTGATCTCATCATCATCCAGAAGAACTGTGACAGCGTCTCCAAGATGCTCCAAGAGACCTAACTGCAAAGTTTTAAGCACTTGTCTAAAAATGTCATAAAATGATGCTGTCAAAAATAATGCCATAAATAAATGTTCTTTATCAATTAACCTTGATTAACTAAACTAAATTAAATCAACATTTGGTTTGACCATCCTTTTGCGTTTAAAGCAACTTTTGCCCTACACTAGGTGCACTTGCAAAAACAAAAACCTCACTGGATTATCACAATTAAAGGCAAAATGAATGTTTGGAAATGTAAACTGATATTTCTTACTGACACACTACAGCAAAAGATAACAAACACTGAAAATACAACAGTTATAATAATTTTGGCCACCACTGTGTTTATATATATATATATATATACACCCTTATTAGAGCAGAAAACGTAAAACAAAACTTACAGGTTGTACGTCAATGAATGGCCTCCGGGATTCCGTGGTTGTGGGTCTGAAGACCTTTTCTCCAGAGTGGGCAGGACTTTGAAAGCACTTTCCCCGTTAGCATCTAAACCATAGGAATAATATGCAAACTGTGAAACATATTTTATAATCAAAACAACAAACTGAAACACTTTCATATGAAGATTTCTTCATTCCTTTAAATAATGCAAATTAATTCCCACCCTCATTCAACTACTGCAGGTTAAGTATAGGTATGGGGTCAGATTCAGGGATGTAGAATATGCTCATGCAGAATAAGGCATCAGTTTGTGCTTCATAAGTACTAATTAACAGCCAATATACAAGCTAATAAGCAACTAGTTAAGTGTTACTGTACCATTGTATTTACCAGTTGATGTGTGTCAAATACAGTTGCATATTGTTTTTATAGATTGACATATTATAAGAAAAAGCTTACCTTAATTCATGTCACCCAGGAATGGCCCTTGCTGAGCGCTGGCAAGAATTAGGTCTGCAACTGTAGCCCAGTCTTCAAAAAGTCTGCCTCTGGATATAGCTTCCTAAAGTCTTGTGAAATCTGATCAAATCTGAAAAACAAATGTGGTTCAATTAGTTTAAGGTTTATACTGGTCTCCTAGTTTGTAATGCAACACAGGCATTCACTAAAACAGAGGAAGAGTAAGGGGCCGTTCACATGCCGCGCCTAAAAACGCGTGAAAACGCAAGACGCGTCGCTTTCTCATCAGTTTCTCATTCTTTCCAAAACGCAGCTTGCTCTCACATGGCGTCTGCCGTTGCTAAGCAACCATGTCCCGCGCCTGGAAAAAACGAGCTTCCATTATGAGCGTATATTGGCATCTACATTTGAAATAACTAACTTAAGTGCGCAAAAAACGCGACATGTGAACGGCCACATACACCACGAGAGATTCAGTCTAACTTTACATACTGTAGCTAAGACAACATTACATTTAAGTAATAAACAATAGTACATACCAGTCATATTGTGGTTTAACATTATTAAAGTAAGGGACATAGCGTTTTAGCTAATGCAAGTTACCTCAAGGAAAAAAGCGCGAAAATGCTCAACATAAAACATATGGATCTATCGTTGGATTCGGCACGTCGCAGACATTTACTTGAAAAAAATATGCCCTTAAAAGAACAATTTTTGTATGAAATTATCTAATTTTGACAAAACATTACAAAGCCATACATACAGTATGCAGACAGTAAAGGAACTTACCCCCGTATTTCTGACCTACTCTATCCATAAGGCGTTAAAATAAAGGCCATATGTATACTGTAAGTTATACAAATAACACTACACACACACACACACACACACACACACACACACACACACACACACACACACACACACACACACACACACACACACACACACACACACACACACTTTATATAACAATAAAGCGATTGTTGAGGCAAAAAAGTACATCGCTAGGCTGCTTAAGTTACAACGGTCGTCATTCACGGAATAAAATGCCAACCCCGCACAGCGACATATCAAATTTGGCATTAAACAGTGAAATCAGTGTGCTCTAAAACACAACTTATTAAAAATAAAGGTAAATAATTATATAATTATATTATTAATTTACCTTATAATCCTGCTTGCTGCGAGGTGCGTGACCGCCTGGGGAGGAGACGAGTGAAGAATCCAGAATGTTCGATGAAGTGAAAAAAATAAACAAACCGGTTGGGTCAAAATAACCCAACCCAGGTGTTCATAGTGAAAGAACCCCTCATAGTCCATTTGACCCAGCATGATCAACCCAACTGTGTGTTTACAGTGCCTCAAACAACCCAATATTTTGACCCAGCACAATTAACCCAGCAATGTGTTTACAAAAATAACCCAGCACTTTTTAGAGTGTAAACATTCTTACAGAAATTAAAGTTTTCTTAGAATCATCCTCAAACTTAATCTAGAACTTGGTAAAATGATCGCTTAATTTAAAATGTGTCAGGCCTTAATGTTTTTTCTTTTCTCATTTGACCACAGATACTTAATCTGGTTAAAATAAAAGTCTTGCATTAGAAAAACTTTTAAAGTTGAAAAGATTTTTCTTGTTGCTTTGATTGTACACTCCACAACCTACTCAGAACCTTATTTTTTTTTTTTTGGTTGCTTCTTTTTTTATGGTTTGTAGACTCTCAAACTGCAGTATCACTGAAGAAGGTTATAAAGCTCTGGCTTCAGCTCTGAGATCAAACCCTTCACACCTGATAGAGCTGGATCTCACAGGAAATGATCCTGGACAATCAGGAGTGAAGGAGCTAAATGATGTACTACAGGATCCAAACTGTCAACTCAAGACACTGAGGTAATATGTGATGAAATAAGGTAAATAAATGATACAGATGTTGATTATATTATATTATATCACAATTTTTGTTGCGTCGAAAATTAAAAAATTAATCATGGTTTATCATACATTCGGGTCACTAGATGTGCTGGTATTCAGTAGTTTGGTGCCTCAATAATGAACATTTATGATTGTGTTATTGTGGACATTTCTCATGAAAAAAAATTCAGTGTCACTGATCCTGTTTGTTTAAATGTAACTGAATGCACAGTAAATTAATTTCCATCAAACTCAGATTCACGTCACTGTATATCTACTACAGCAGATCTATAACAGGCCTCAAACATGTGATGTGTGTCAGGAGAGGATCAGTGATAGTTCAACACACAATAAATGTCTGAACCTGTGGTTCCTCTTATAATGGGCAGAATTACTGTTGAATCAACACAGACATCAGTTAAATAAAACTATCCAGAGATGGTCTAAACACAGATCATGTTCGCTTTTAGTGGATCAGCAATCCAGTGTTTAGTGTAAGAGCCGGCATGAAAGGATCAACAAAATATATTGCTTTGAATGCTTAGCTGTCACAAACTAGTTATCCCTTTGCTAACTTTCCTCATCTCATGCTTACAAGCCAGAAAGATCTTGAGATTTTTGAGAATCATGATCTAGTGAGCTTTTGCCCCTGAGTTTCATTTAAAGAATTTGCTTTTTATTTTGTCTGTCTTATGAAAAAAAAATAAAAAAATAAAAATAATAATAATAATAATAAATTTGTATATTTAAAAATGTTCAACTTTTGAACTCTTGAACTAGACCTTTATGTTACAAAAATGTTTGATGTTCGATGTTTCTTTTTCCCAGTCTTTATTTTGTTTTGGGGGAGCACTAGAACATGCTCTCATGCTTGGTGGTTCAAAAAACGCATTTTTTTTTTTTTTTTTTTTTACATAATTTACATTATTACAATAGCTTTCTCCCCAGGCTCGATGGCACAAATGGCTCGATTAGTTCTGGGTTTGATGAAGGTCCGCCTTCCGAAAAACCAAATGTGTTGTGATTGGTTAGCAGTCCGGCTGCGTTTCAATCGGCGAACAGCTTAGATGGTGTTTTAGTCCCAAAGCAGCAAGTTCTATGTACAACTGCTCAAGCTAGATTAAAGTGATTGTGTTTTAAATATAGATTTTTTTTTTTTTGCACAATTACACCTCAGATAGCTAAAGGAGGCTTTTAAATGTCGATGCACATTATATTGACTCTTACTTCATCTTCTCTTCCGCAGGTTTTTGGGTCCTGCTGCAGAAGAAGGCTGTCAGTATGTGACTGGAATTGTGGGTAAAAACCCGTTACTCCTGAGAGAGCTGAATCTGAGTAAGCATGAACTAGGAGACACACAAGTGAATCAGATCGCTGCTCTACTGCAGGATAAACACTGTCAACTCAACACACTGAGGTGAGTATCTTACATCATTTCACATGTTACATGACTAGAAATGTTGCAGTAGTCTATTTTAATTCTCATTTGAGTCCGACCCCACGTTATAAAGCTTGGAAGCACATTTTTCTAATATAACTCTGATCATATTTGTCTGAAAGAAGAAATTCATATAGATTTAAGATAGCTTCAGGGTAAGTATATCATGGGGTTATTTTAATTTTTAAGTGAACTATACCTTTAAGTGCACAGGGCTTGGAGAACATAATGTGAACACATTAAAAATAGACAGTATTTGATGAATGTGTTTGCCATCATTTGCCTTTAATACACCTTCAAACCTTCTTAGAATAGATTTTGTCTCTATCTTCAGCTGTGACTGCTGAATGAATCATGTTTACTGACTACTAACTGAGAATTGAAGACAAATTTAAAAACATTGACCAGCAACATGTGGGAAGGCATCCATTCCCTCACAGACTGAAAGAAAAGGAACATATTATGTAAAAGACAAGAAAAGAGATTTGTGTTCGCACATTTGATGCGCCCTAGCATTACAATAATGTGCTCTGGGCATTTATCATTAAAATAACTCCATAAAAACAGCCTCAAACTAACTATTAAAATAGGGTTGTAACATAGGGCTGCCCCATGGCCTAATGGTGAGAGAGAGTTCAGTTTACATATTTTTCTGTACTTTTAAAGTACAGTACTGGCAGCAAAAATGAATTAAATGAGTTAAATTAACTCTCCAGGGAGTTTATTTTAATCCACTCTCAAGAGTGTAAAGTGTTAAAATCAGAGTGTTAAATTAACACTTAAAAACGAGTTAAAGTTAATGAGATAATTACTGATTAATTACGTGATGGTTGATCATTATTGAAGACACCTGGAGAGAAAATGGCATTTTTTTAGCAACCATTATAGTGGTTAGTGTTTGCATTAGTTGGTGTCTTGAACTTACATTTGTAACTGTTACGCCCCTGGTCCAGGGTCAGGGAGGCAGCATAAATTAAGAGTCTTAAAAGGTTCAATTTCAGCAGTTTTCTTGTGTTCATTACTTTTCTTTCAGTTTCATAAAGACACAATGAAGCATCCTGTTCAGGGCTGGGCAAGGCCTAAATAATAAACAAAAGATCGCTAACTGAACCCGATCATCTACTAACTAAACTCCACAAAATAAAAGGAAATTAAATACAGTGGTCCTTTTCCTATCTCCATAACTATCCCAAAAAAAAAAACAGGAGAAAGGGAGTTACAAAAAGAACAAAAAAAGGCACCCAGCCCCTACCGCTTCAGGAATGAAAGGGAGACAATGCTTACAGCTAGGGGTGGGCGATATCTCGATATTTAAAATATATCGAGATATTTTTTAAACTCGATATGAATTTTGACATATCGTATATATCGATATAATGTTTATATTTAATTTTCGTCACTTTGCTTGTTTGCCTTCTCTGTGCTGTGCTCGCCCCCGCCTCCTTACTTTTGTTCCCCCTCCCCTCGCCTGTCGTCTCATTCAACATGGCGGCGCCCGCAACAAGCCCGGAGACTACAGAACTCGTCGCAAAAAAAAAGGACAGCTGGCTCCATTATATGGAGATACTTTGGTTTTAAGGCGTCGGTTATCTTTCCTATAGAACAGGGCTATACATTGTTCTTTTATTAAACAAACTAAATAGCCTTATGCTATTTATCTTATTTACACGAAGGCATGTCATTTCTGTCTCTGGTCGCGCGTTTACAATGTCTCCTCTGCGAAAACACGGACAGGATCGCGGACTCCATTCATAAAAACGGAATTTACTATAGCGCGAAATGCCACGGAATTCGTTGATTTTTGGATGAATAAATCAAAAGTTGGTCTGTCACTTAATTCAAATCGCGATATGGACTAGTGTCTGTGAAAACTGAAATGCAAAAAGACCGTTTTAATATGAATCCTGTATGTTCCGTTTGCTTCTGTATGTATGAATGGTGGAGACGTATTTTTTTTTTTTACTACACTAATACTGAAGCACGCGTGAAGCTGAGTGTCACTGTGAGTGTCACTTTTACCATTTCATTTGAAAAAACTAGCATCATATCATACTGTACACAGAAACTTTACGGCAACCTGTCAAAATAAAAGTACGGTTTAACATGAAACAGAACAATATTAGTATTGTATTACTTTTGTACAGTATAATGTAGGTGTTTATATATTAATATTTAAATTTACTTAAAACAATATATATGATCAAAAATGAATATTACAAGATTCACCACTTAATTGTATAAAAAAATACTACAATTATTATTTAAACGTTTTAAACTGAATATAATTTTTCTTCCATGTATTGATTTTAACAGTAAACCTCTGTTTGCCAAAAATTAAAAGGGTTTATTTATATATTAAAAGAAAATTCGCAGAAGCACTTTGTTCTGAACTGCCTACCTCTGAGTTTCAATAAAAAAAGACTTTGGAATTTGGCATATTTGTTTTTCAGTAGTTTTTGGGGGGTTATTTATCCTGTAAAGATATCGAGATATATATCGTATATCGAGATATAGCAAAATATATCGAGATATATTTTTTGCTCCATATCGCCCAGCCCTACTTACAGCAATGTGGGGCAGCACAACTGCCACGCTAAAGGAACGAACATAAGAAATCAGGCAACAATGGGGTTTTCTCAATTTAATGAGTCAGTTAAAAGAAATGGGAGACAACAAACATTAGGCACACAGTTTCAAAGATCACGAAACACCAGCCAGTGACAGCAGCTATCAAGTCTTTTAGCTACTACACAACACCAGCAACATCTCTCTCCCCTCTCGCCAAAAAGACGCTCCACCCCAGCCTGCCAATCCTCAGGCACATCTCGAACACGTCCACTCAAGGTGGAGCTACCTGAGAGCGAGATAAGGAGAGAAAGAGAAAGAGAGAGAGAGAGAGAGAGAGAGACTTTGACTTTTCAAATCGCTTTATTTATATAATCATTTTTTTTCTTAAAAACAAAACGAAACAAATTATAAAAAAAAAAAATTATAAAAATAAAAATTATAATAATAATTACAAAAAAAAAATAAAAAAAAGTTTAAACATTACCAATTGAAAACCACATTTCCTGAATCACTCACAGTCACCAAAGCCTCTGCAAAACCCCATTTCCATTCAAAATAAATAACATTATTAGTATGTTTATAATAAGTATATTCAATCACTACTCTAGACTCCACCACAGACTTAAACAGAGTTACAATATTAACATTTTCACCAGAATTTTTACACTGATGAGACTTCAATATTACAAGTTTAGCTTGTCCTATTAAAAAATTGGCAAGTGTGCACTGTTGCTGCCAAGACCTTTTATATCTGCAGCCCAGAATAAACAGACTATTAGTAAATGTAAAACCTAATCTTACAATAATCTTCTCCAACAATTTAAATAATGAGTTCATCCTAAAACACTCACAAAACATATGAAACACATTGTCAAGAGCGTTGCAAAAAGGACATAATGGTAAAACAGTCTCATTGATCTTTGACACAAAAGAGTTTGAGGCTATAATACAATGTAAAATCCTCCACTGAATATCCCCACATCTCGTAGAAATAGGAGGCTTGTACAGTAACCTCCATGAGGGAAGAATCTCATCTGATATAGAAAGCCAAGACCTCCATTTGGTATCTGGTCTTTGCTTCAATTGTCCAAAATGTACAGATTTGACACAAATATGATATAACATTTTTTCCCAATGTAATGAAAGACCAAAGCACTGTAACCTTTCAACAATTTTATCTGTCTGTAATCATCAGATTCACAATCTTTAGGAACTACCTTAAACTCAGGAAAGGACTGTGAGATAAAACCATGTTGAATAACATTATTAATAAAAGCAATGAAAGTCTGAGGAAAGGATCTCTTAAGATACTCAACTAATCCCTCCACAATTCTTACTGAGTTTATGCCAACTTGATTAGCAATTGTATGTGGTGTTCTCCATTGGCCATTCTTTAAATCAATCAAGTCTATAACTTTCGTTAACCCAGCATTCAAAAATTTAGTGACTAAAGATGATGACACATTGGCTGGTAGCTGAAAAAGAGGATTAAAAAAAAGAGGTTCTGAGACACCATAATGTTCCTCTTCATTTCTCAATAATTTAAAATAGTTCCAGGATTTCATCACTCCTAAATAAAAACCAAAAGGTAAAGAATGCCCTTTCTCCACCGTGGTCTTTTGCATTAGGAACAACTGTTTATCAAGTCCAAGCCCACCACAACTATTGATTATATATAAACCAAACACAACCCAAGGCACAAGATCCGAGCTGTACAAAAGTTTTTGTAATGACAGTAGCCTCATTGCCAAGATTTTAGATTCTAGATGTATTAATCCTTGACCTCCCTCTGCCACAGGAAGATAAAGGACACCTGGAGGTAACCAATGGTAGCCATCCCAAAAAAAGTTGACAAATGCTTTTTGAACTCCTAAAAGTAATTCTTTCGGGGGATCTAAAACAGTAAATTTATGCCATAACATTGAAGCTGCTAGATTATTAATTACCAAACATCTCCCCCTAAAAGAAAGATGTGGCAGAATCCATCGCCACTTCTGAATTCTAAGAATTACTTTATCAGCTAGCCCTTCCCAGTTCTTTTCTGAATAGCTTTTAGTCCCAAAATATAAACCAAGAATTCTAAACCCATCCCTGGCCCATCTACATTGCTGCGGCAGCCTAAATTAAGGATGCACATTTCTTCCAATTAATACGTGCAGAAGAAGCTTTTTGATATTGGTTTATCGCTGAAATCAATCTTGTAACATCTTCAGAGTTTTTTATTACAACTGTTACATCATCAGCATAAGCTGTGAGTTTAACTGAATCTATACTCTGGTCACGAGGAACATTAAACCCGCTTAATTGCCCCCTGAGTGAAACCAATAAAGGCTCAATGGAAATTGCATACAAAAGACCGGATAGAGGACACCCCTGCCTTATTCCCCTAGTTACAGCGAAGGGCCTAGTTAAGGAACCATTGATTTTCAACATACTATATATTTCATTATATAACATCTTAATAAGGGATACAAAATAAGAACCAAAACCGAAGGCTTCCAGAGTTTTAAATAAATACTGATGATCCACTCTGTCGAACGCTTTTTCTTGATCCAAAGAAAAAAAAACAATGTCCAAATTATGCATTTTTGCCACTGTAATCATATCCCTCATCAGGAACAGATTGTCAAAAATTGTCCTTTTGGGAACACAATACGTTTGGTCCATATGAATAACTGATGCCATATATTTCTTAAGTCTATTTGTCAGAGATTTTGATAAAATCTTAAAGTCAACACAAATCAGAGATACTGTACTGGACGCCAATTCTTTAAGCATCCAAGATCCCCCTTTTTTGGAATTAATGTTAGAATTGCCCTTCGACAACTCAAAGGGAGAGTCCCTTGATTGATGCATTCAAGAAAAACTTCATACAAGTCCTGACCTAGTAGATTCCAAAAGGACTTGAAAAATTCTGCAGTAAGCCCGTCCAGTCCAGGTGACTTCCCAGAACACATTTCTTGAACCGCTTGTGAGATCTCTGCAAAAGTCAATGGTCTGTCCAACTCATTGCGTTCCTCTTCTGTTACTTTTGTTAAGTTACATAGAAGTTCATCAGTCGCTGTAACATCACATAATTCCGAACAGTATAGATCCTCATAAAAGGAAAGAGCATGAGACTGAATTTCCTGTTGATCTGTTATCACTCTGCCACCAGGCATTTTCAACTGATGAAAACTCTTCTGTTCTCTTGGCTTTTTTTCAAGACCAAAAAGAATGACAGGAGCATCCATGTCATTCAGCTGTGCAAATCTGGTCCTTAGAAGGGCTGTTTTTCCTCGCTCCTCCAATAAATTCTTTAAACAAAGTTTATCATTTGCAACAGAGTCAACAATAGTTGAGTTATTGTGGGTACAGTCACTGCTTTTCCCAAGGATAGCTTGTTCAAGGGACTTCATTCTTGCTTTTAGTATTCCAGCACTATGTGCAGTGTACTGCTGGCAAAAAGTTTGGATTTGTGTTTTACCAACATCCCACCATTAGCCGCGTTCCCACTGTCGGGCCAAAAGCGGGCGTGCTAGTGCGTGCCAGAGCCAGTCGCGTTTCCACTGTCACTTCCGGGGCCTGATCGTGCCTCGTCGGTGCTTCCTCAGGGCCAGTGGCCCGGGTTTTTCGGCCCGACGAAAACCTTGGGCCAAAGCGGGCCAGCCGGGGCTTGAGGCGTGGTCAAAGTGAAAGGCGGAGTGTGTCTGCTGTAAGATGTGCATTTCGCTGTATTACTTATACAGGACTCTGATTCTATGTATTTGGGCCGAGGACAATATACAACACCAGTTTGACGGCGTCTGCAGAAACAAAGACGTGATAAAATACATCGTTGCTGGACTCGCAAAGCTAAATATCCAGCGCACCACAATGCAAGTTCGAGAAAAGTTGAAGAAATTGCGGGCGCAGTACAAAGCCATAAAAACGCACAATGGACAAAGCGGTGCCCAGAGAAGACACTTACATTAGGCAGATATTGTATGGAAATGCAGTTTTGATGGGCACATTACTGGTTATCTGATGGGGCACCTTTTGTGTCCTGTGTAAATCAGGTCCTATTCAGTAATAGTTACACTATTAACTGTTGTTACAGACAACTATGTGATGAAAACATTCAAATGCATGTCTGATTAGTATCTACTCGTATTTAAATTTGGAAAAATGCAAATAAGATCCTATAAAAATGAGATCTGATGTATAAGTTTTTTTTACATCGTCCAAAAAACCCCACAGAAACTCACCAACACACCTTGATAAATTGTTAACATACACTGTACCTGTACCTAAATAAAAGCATACAAAATTATACTAGAAGTACTACTGTGTAATTATTTTTTGCAGTAGTGTGTAGATAATATGCAACATTTTGTTTAATGTGATACCAAGTTAGACGAAAGATTTGTGGTCATAAAAACAAAGCTTCTTTTTAAGTGATTTATTAATGTAATATATTACAAATATTGCTGCTGCATAAACAACTGTTGCAGAGCACTTCTTGCATCAGAACAGACATCACCAACATTACAAGACGTTTCTGCATTCGCTGTATCCGGCTTCCACGTCGCTTTATTGTTCTTTTTCGCCTTGCAGCTAATATAAGCTTTCGCCGTAAATGCTGCTGAGCCTCCGCCTTCGCATCTTGGTTTCGCTGCCTCATCTTCCACCAAGAAAACACCGAAAGGAGCAAACAGCCACTTCGGCTCTCTTCCTTCGATAATCACACTACGGTGACTTACTTTCAATCTCCCCGCTGAAAGGGGAGGGGTTTCGTGATGTTTGATTCAAGGAGGTGTGTAAAGGGCGGGCTTTAGGTTTGCGCAGCGAGGCTACTGGCTCGATAGTGGAAACGCAGCTTACTTTTGGTCTTGGTGCTTGCGACTCGAGGCCATTGGCCCCGCCCGGCACGCTCTTAGCACTGGCTCGCACTGGCCCGACAGTGGAAAAGCGGCTATTGACTCTGTGACTGAAAATTAACCCTCTCCTCTCTCCAAGCTTTCCAGAAAAGATTAAAAGAGTGAATAAAAGTGCAGTCCTGCAATAATCTATTACTAAAGCGCCAATGTGATTTATAGGATTTATGAAGAGAAACAGAAACTACCATAGATGCATAGTGATGGTCTGACAGAAAAGACGGAGAAATTGAACATCTAAAAAACCTACCCCTATTGCCCTCTTCAACATAAAAACGGTCTAGCCTAGCAGTGACGGTCACAGATCCACCGCTCACCGCACTGTGAACATCGGCACGTTCGTTGGCGTTCACTGAACGCATTCCCGCATTTTCAGCATGACTGATCAGTGCGTCCTCTTTCGGATGTTCATCATCTTTTGACAATGAATCTAATTCGGTCTGCTGATCAGTTTTATCACTGCCATCCTGGTTATCATTTACCAGGGCAGGCGCCACTTGCACTGAAAGTACTTCAGGCTCAGTCTCAGTGTCTTTTTTTTCAGTCACCTTATTATTAGTACATCTCAATTTTGTATGTCCGTAAACCCCACAAGAGAAGCATTTCATTGATTCTGTGCTAATAAAAATTGTATAATCTTTACCTGCTAAAGTCAATTTCGCCGAGACGTCCAATTGTTGAAATTCAGCATTCAAAATCATAGCAGTTTGACGTCTGAATGACATAACGTGTTTTAACTCTGGATTTTTAACACCAAGAGGGATCATTTTGATCGGCATCATAATTTTACCATAGCGGCTAAGTAATCGCTCAAGTGATTCGTTTGTAATGAACGGGGGCACATTGGAAAGAGTTACCTTCTTTGAAGGGCTCGACAGCGGCAAAACAGGCAAAAAAACATTGCCAACAGATAAGCCAACTTCTACTAAATGGTGAACCATAGACTCTTCTCTCACAAACACCACGACAGCTTTGTTCATTCTAGATGCCGACAAAACGTTCCGAGCACCTATTTCGTTACTAATAGCCTTCAAACAATCTTCGACAGAAATTGATTCGTCTGGTAAACATTTACAACCGTGCCTGGCTGTTAAGGAAGCAAACCCGAGTCTAAGGGCATTTTTCACAACTCCCAACTAAAGAAAACTAAACAACACTAACTTTTAAGAGCAATTGAAAGGAAAAAAAAGAAAAATAGAAACTCACACAAACCAGCCGCCACACGCTCAAACACCCACACGCTCCTCCCGATCACTCCGCTCATGCGCAAACACACAGAGAGAGAGAGAGAGAGAGAGAGAGAGAGAGAGAGAGAGAGAAAGAGAGAAAGAGAATTTTTGAATTTTACAAAAACTTTAATACACTTTTCAAGAATTAAATTACAATCATAAAACTTTTATCAATCAAATCATAACAAAGTTCACAAAAAGAAAAATACTACTTCATTTTCAAACAGACAACACAGGGCACTATTGCAACACCAAATATTCACAAAAGTATCGAGATCATCTACAAATTTATAATAATTAAAATCAATCAAGATTCTTGCCTGTACCATATTAAAAAGAAGCTCAACTACATTTTGTTCTACATTATCTTCAATTTTTTTCTTTCTACTCAGATAAATTGCTAGTTTAGCCTTACCTATGATAAAATTCAGCAACTGACAATGAAATCTTTTCTCTCTAACATATTTAAAACCAAAAATAAACAATTCCACAGAAAAGGTTTCACCACATCTTTCAAAAATATTACTTAATGACAAAAATAGAGGTTTTAACCTGTGACACTTTGCAAAAGCATGGAAGACAGTTTCTCTTTCATTACAAAAAGGACATTTGTCACTACTTTCAGGGTTTATAACAGATACAAAGGAATTAACCGCAATGGCTCCATAAAGGATTTTCCATTGCAAATCTCCAGTTTTCATTATCAATGGTGGTTTATAGAGTGACCTCCACTGAGGTTTTATATCTGCACTCAAATTGAAAACGGTGCGCCACGGGGTGTCAACTTTCCCATCCAACATCTTTTTGTTAAAACTAAACACACAGTATTTATATAATTTTTTTTCCAACACAGGATAAAAAATCAATATACACAGTACTGCAAGACTCCAAAAAACTCCAGAAAAATGTTCCACATTCACAGCAAAGACTAAATTTGGAAAAGGATCCACTGGATTGGGTTCAATAAGCCCATCTCGGAACCTAGACAACAGAGTTAATTCAGTTGGTACAAGTGTAGATTTCCATTTTGATAAAAGCTTTGTGATGATGCGAACAGACTTGAAGCCCAACTTTTGAGCAATTGTACCATTGTTCTTTAGGTCACGGCCTGTTTCCTTCAATAAAAGGCCCAAGGTTAGGATCCTGCTATCAATAAGGGCTTTGTTAAGTCCTGGAAATAAACCATTTCTAGACAAATCCATTCGTGTACCATATATTAAGGGCTCTTCCAATAACCAATGAAGTGATTGCAGATCCTCTGTTCGCTTGAAGTGAAAAAGATTCCAGACTTTAAAAATGTTCCTATAGAAAATTGGTAGTCCAGAAACGTCTATGTCCGAAGAATTCACGAGGAAAAGATTTTTGTCCAGTCCTAGACCTTTGAACTTGCGTAGAATGACATGAGCAACAGCACACCACTTCACATCAGAAGAACTAACCAACAGTTTCTGAATACGCTGAAGCCGAAAAGTTGCCACTCTGCTCTGCAGATGTACCAAACCTTGACCCCCTTCTTCTTTAGATAGAAAGAGCAAACTTTGAGGAATCCAATGTATATTGTCCCAAAAAAAATCAACTAAGATGGCTTGAACTTTCTTCAATAAAAGAGAGGGGGGATCAATACATGCAAATTTATGCCATAAAGAGGACGCAACCAAGTTATTAATTATTAGGATACGACCCCTATACGACATTGCTGGAGTCAGAAATTTCCATCTTTCTAAGCGACCTTTAATTTTTTCTACAACATTTTCCCAATTCATTTGTAAGGTAGAATCGTGTCCCAAAAAAACACCCAAGTATTTAAGACCTGTTCTTCCCCAAAAAATACCTTCTGGTAACTTTGGCTTTCCTCTCAACCATTTACCTATTAAAAGAGTTTCACTTTTTCCCCAGTTTACATTTGCAGATGATAACTTCTTAAAATCGGATAATATCTTCGATAATTTTTCAATGTCATCTTGATCATTAATCATTATGAGGACATCATCAGCATAGGCTGATAAAATAAAATTATCTTTGCAATTTGGCAAACATACACCTTTTAACTGAGCTCTAAATTGCTGTAAAAGGGGCTCAATTGCTAAGGAATAAAGCATTCCAGATAATGAGCATCCCTGTCGAACACCTCTATTCACTTTAACAGGAGCACATAAACCACCATTGATTTTAATAAGACTCTCAATATCACAATAAAGAACCTTTATGAGATCTATAAACTTTGGGCAAAAGCCGAATGATTTTAAAACTTTCCAAAGGTAACAATGTTCCACACGATCAAAAGCTTTTTCTTGGTCTAAAGAGATTAAGCCACAATCCAAATTAAGCATCTTGGAGACCTCTAACATATCACGAACCAACGAAATATTATCAATTATCGTTCTGCCAGGGACACAATAAGTTTGATCAGAATGGATGACATTATCCATTACTTGTGCTAATCGAGTTGCCAGAATTTTAGAGAGCAGTTTATAATCACTACAAAGCAGAGATATGGGACGCCAGCATCTTATATCAGTGAGGTCGCCTTTCTTGGGCAAGAGGGTTAATACTGCTCTCCGGCAGCTTAGAGGAAGCCGGCCCTCAGCCAGGCTTTCATTTAACACCTCTAACACATCCTCTTCCAGGACAGCCCAGAAAGTCTTATACCACTCAATTGGTAGACCATCAACTTTTCCTGACTCCATTCCTTGAAGTGCTTTAAACAACTCAGCTCTTCCAAGAGCACCTGAGATCTTTGCATTGTCTTTTTCTGACAATTGAGGTAGATCATCAAAAAAGGCATCCTCCCTCTCATATTCTGCTCCAAGTTCATTCGTGTACAGTTTTTCATAAAAACTGATTGCTCTCTTTCTAATTTCTTTGGGATTAGACAAAAGCTTACCAGACTCTGAACGTAGAGCATGGATAACTCTGCTCTGTCCATTTTTCCTTTCTAAGCTGAAAAAGAAACTGGAGGGAGCATCCATATGATTTAATTTTTGGAATCGCGATCTGACCAAAGCTCCTTGTGTTTTAACCTGCAGTAAATCATTCAGCTGTGTCTTCTTTTTTGCTAGAATATCGAAATAGTTTTGGGTTCTAGTTGATTCAGCCAATTCTTGTAGTTTTAGGATATCAGCCTCCAAGATACTTACATTTAAAAAGGTCTCAGCAGTGATATTAAGAGTATATTGTGTACAGAATTGTTTTATTTGGACTTTTCCATAGTCCCACCATTGCCTTACTGAGTTAAAAGTTTCCTTCTTTGTTTTAAAATCATTCCAAAAAATTTTAAACATTTTTATAAAATATTTATCATTCAATAAATTAGCATTTAATTGCCAATAGGCACTCTTTGGTTTAATTGAATTAACAAACACATGACACTGTACCATACAATGGTCAGAGAAACCTAAAGGAGTGATTAAACATTTTTTAATGATGTTGCAATGATGATTAAAAATATAAAACCTATCTAGCCTAGCTAAAGAAATCGTATTGTCACGAACATGTGTCCAAGTATACTGTCTTTGGGTTCCTTCTAAATGCCTCCACACATCACATAACCCATAGGTTTTAACGAGTTGAATAAGGCGTTTACGAGAAGGTGCGTGCGGTTCAATGTGATTTCTATCCAAGTTCGATACAGTACAATTGAAATCACCACCTAAAAAAAGATATTCTTCTCCATGACAGTTTTGTATGATAGAACTAAGTATGTCTAGAAAAACCATTCTTTCAACAGCAGAGGTAGGGACGTATACACAAATAAGAACAAAAGTACACTTTTCAAAAGTAACCCTTACTTTCAAGAGTCTTCCTTTAATGACTTCGTCAATCTGATATGTATGGGGAGACATTTTTTTTGTAAAAAGGATAGCAACTCCTCCACTGAGTGAGGTATTATGACTCAAGATTGAGAGCCCACTCCACTCTACTGCCCATTCAGGGGCATTTCTAATATCACTATGCGTCTCTTGTAGCATAGCAATATCTATTTTCTTTAGTTTAATTTCTTCAAACAAACCAGCTCTTTTTTTTATATCTCTCAATCCATTAACATTGATTGTTGCTATGTTTACTTCACAAATAATTAAAGAAAAAAAGAGAAAAATAAACAAAAACAGAGGTGAACACACATACTCTTTCATGGTTTTAAAGTTAGGTCTTTCCACTGTCAACATTGTTATCCCCTAATGAAAGCTTTCTCACAATTTTTTTCAACCGGTAAACCTCCTTGTTTGTGAACAAACCCTCAGACATAGAAAACCTGACCTTGTCAGCAAATTTTCTTGTGTCTGGGAAAAATTCGGCTACACACACACCTCTTCTATTTTTTGTTGCTCTTAAAAAGAGTTTAATATCCTCAACTTCATAGCCGCTGCTAGTAAAATCACTTTGAGACAAACAAATGCTGGAATCAGAAGATTCACTGTCACTTTCTATGTCTTCATCAATATGTGTACTTCCAATGTCTATCTTTATGGCCTTTGCAATTTGAGGAGAATCAGTATTTTTCCTTTTATTCGGGACTTTGAAATGAATTTGCTCTGTTTCTGTCTCATTTTTATCCAGATGTTGATGAGACTGTGGCATATTAGACTCATCATCACCTTCTTGCATTTCTGTCTGTACACTAGGATCATATGTTTCAGTGTTAACAAGATCATTTTTACCAGCCCTAGTAGCAGAGCCAACTTCCTGAGATTCTAAACTCACTCTCTCAGATACAGCGTCTTCGATCCTCTTATCGGTATTCACGGTTTCACTCGCAGAAATTCCCGATGGTCCCGCTTTAACAGTCTCATTCACATTTTTCTCACTATCATCATTGACTTTGTTAGGACAAGAACGAATTAAATGTGTTGTTTCTCCACACCTAAAACACTTCATTTTCTCTGTTGTGACATAAATAATATAATCACAATCCTCTACTTTGAGGCGAAGTGACAAATCAATCTCCTCATCATCTTTTAAGATCATGAACAGATAGCGTCTAAAAGACACCACATGTTTCAACAACGGAGACTTGCATCCAACTGGAATCATCTTAATCGGTGATACAACTTTACCGTACCGTGACATAATATTAACTAAAGTTTCATCACTGACAAACGGAGGAACGTTCGATAATAACACTTTCTTAGACGGCATAGAAAGCGGGAGTACCGGAGTGAAAATCTCACCCACAACAATGCCGGTTTCAACTAGCTCGTTAGCTTTTTCAACTGAACTAAGAAAGATTACTACGGCACTGTTCATTCTAGAGGCCGACAATACATGCTCATGTCCCACCATTTCACCTGCAGCCAAACAACATTCCTCTACAGTCACCGCGGACGCCACTTTCACTCCGTGACGCCGTGTGAGGGAGCTTAAAATTTGCGATCGCGGGGCCGCCATGCTGCCTATAGCAACAGCAGCACACACGGCCCAACTCAACAATAACACCACGAAAAACTCCAATTACTAAACTAATCCTACAATGGCAGAGAGAAAAAAAGAAGAAAAGTACTCACATTCACTTCTCACACTCAAGCCACTCAGCCTCACACACCTGTCCACTCGCACCGAGAGAGAGAGAGAGAGAGAGAGAGAGAGAGAGAGAGAGAGAGAGAGAGAGAGAGAGAGAGAGAGAGAGAGAGAGAGAGAGAGAGAGAGAAAGAGAAAGAGAAAGAGAAAGAGAAAGAGAAAGAATTTGAATTTTAACCAACCTTTAATACAGTTTTCAATTACATTACACAATCAGTACTTTACTAACATACATATATTACTTAAAACATTGCAAACTCCAAATTGTCATTGACAACTTCACACAGGGCCCTCTTACAGCACCAAATCGTTTCAAAGCACATAAGATCTCCCATAGTTTTATAATACCGAAAATCAATCAGAATCCTAGATTTCAAACGATTAAAAAAAACTATTTGTAGATTGCTACTTACATTTTGTTCAATCTTAATTTTCCGAGTATCATAAATTGATATTTTTGCTTCACCCACAAGAAAATTCAACAACTGACAACAAAATCTGTGTTTTCGCGTATACTTAAATCCGCAAATAAACACTTCCAATGAAAAAATCTCATCAAAACGATTAAATAAATCACTTAAAACTTGAAACAATGGACAGAGCCTATTACAGTACACAAAAGTATGATATACAGTTTCTTTCTGGAAACAAAAAGGGCATTCATCACTGCTACCTGGGTTTAAAACTGAAACAAGAGCATTTACAGCTATTGCGCCATGAAGAATTCTCCACTGTAAGTCTCCTACTTTCTTTGACAAAGGAGATTTGTACAAGATTCTCCATTCTGGCTTAACATTCTCTCCTAAATGGAGGACAGCACGCCATGGAGTATCAACTCTTTTGTGTAAAACATTCTTATTAAAAGATTTCACACAGCTCTTATACACAGTTTTTCCAGATACAGAGTTAGGCCCCATTAAAACCAAAATACTATTTTGTAAGAAAAGCCCCTCAAACTCTTTAAAGTCAGTCAATAAGTGCAAATCTGGAAATGAGTCATTACAATTTGGAGCAATTAAACCTTCAGTATATTCATGCAACAACTTGACTTCTTCAGGTCTAAGAGCAGACTTCCATTTTTCCAGCAGTTTAGCCACTATACGTTTTGACTTAACCCCAAGACAACTAGTAACTGCGTCAACATTCTCAAAGGCTAGTCCAGCCAGGTCAAAAAGATGCCCAAAAGTCAAAAGTCCAGCATTAATAAGTGTCTCATTTACAGAAGGGAAGATCCCCTCACTTGATAAGTCCATGCGCGATCCGTAAATCAGTGGTTCTTGAAGCAACCAATATAGAGAAGTTGTAACATCATGTCTTTGCACTTTAAACAGGGACCACACTTTTAATAGATTCTGATAGAAGATTGGTAACTTAGACAGGTCCATCTTTTGCGGATCCAACCAAAATAAAGATTTCTCAAAGTTCAGGTCTCTGAATCCTCGCAAGATTGCACAAGCAGCAAACTTCCAACTTGAGTCTACAGGTCCAGTAAGCAGCCTTTGAATGAACTGAATCCTGAAGGCCGCTATTCTGCTCTGTACATGCATTAAGCCATGTCCTCCTTCTTCTTTAGGCAGGTACAAAACAGATCTTGATACCCAATGCATCTTGTCCCAAAAAAAGTCTACTAAAATTGACTGCAATCTTGACAGTAGATCTCGTGGAGGATCCACACAAATTAGTCGATGCCAAAGAGCAGATGCGACTAGGTTGTTAATAATCAATACTCGTCCTTTATACGACATTTTGGGGAGCAGAAACTTCCATTTAGCAAAGCGACCGTTAACCTTTTCAATAATTCCTTCAAAATTTTTCTGCATAAACATGTCATTCCCCAGAAACACTCCCAGATATTTAAAACCTTCTTTGACCCAAAATAACCCTTCTGGGAGCCTTGGCTTAACATTTTGCCAGTTTCCAACCAGTACTGCTTCGCTCTTAGACCAGTTCACTTTTGTAGCAGAGATCTTATTAAAATCATTCAAAATTTTTAACAACATGTTCACATCACTTTGTCCATTGATTAACACAACAATGTCATCAGCATAGGCAGACAATTTAAAACGATTTTTACAATTTGGAATAGGCAGTCCACATAACTCTGATCTTATTCTAGTTAAAAAGGGCTCTATGGCCAAAGTATACAACATGCCAGATAAGGCACACCCCTGCCTGATGCCTCTAAAGACCTTAAAAGGGGCACATAAATTCCCATTAATTTTTAAAACACTTTCTACATTGTTATACAAAGTTCTTAACATAGTCAAAAATTCATTGTTAAAACCAAAAGCTTTTAGTGCATTCCACAAATATGTGTGCTCCACCCTATCAAAGGCCTTTTCTTGATCAATCGACACTAAGCCGAATTTCAACTTAAAATTTTCCCCAATATCTAAAATATCTCTAATAAAGGAGATATTATCAAATATTCGCCTTCCTGGGACACAATAAGTTTGGTCAGGGTGAATAATATAGCAGAGAACTTCACTTAATCTATTGGCCAGAACCTTGGAAAGTAACTTATAGTCAGTACACAACAAACTAATGGGCCTCCAATTTCTGATGTCATTTAGGTCACCTTTCTTGGGCAATAAAGTAAGAACTGCCCTTCTACAACTTAAAGGTAACTGCCCATCTACCAAACTTTTGTTAAGAACTTGCAACAAATCCATACTAACTTCTGCCCAGAAAGTCTTATAAAATTCAATCGGCAGGCCGTCGATACCAGGCACTTTGTTGCATTCCATGGTTTGGAGCGCCCTTTGCAACTCTTCTATAGTAACAGCTTTACTTAAAACAGAATTCAGGTCCTGAGGTACCTGAGATAAATTTTCAAAAAAAACACTCACATTTGACTCATCTAAGACTAACTCACTTTGATATAGCTTTTGATAAAAGCCAACTGCCCTATTTCTTATTTCAACTGGATCTGATAATAAAACACCATTCTCAGAACGCAAGTTATATATAAACCTCTTTTGCCCATTCTTTTTTTCCAAATTAAAAAAGAACTTTGAAGGTGCATCCATTAATTCAATATTTTGAAACCTTGATCTGACTAACGCTCCTTGTGCAGTCAGATCTAATAAATTATTTAAAAGGGTTTTTTTCCCCTGAAAGCTCTTTATAAAACAAGAATCTCCTGAGGCATCTCCATGTTGTGGTATATCCTTTAAATCTTTTTCTAATGATTCAATCATACTTTTCCTTTCCCTTGTCACATTAAAGGTATACTGCTGGCACAATTGTCTAATTTGTATCTTTGCAAAGTCCCACCACTGTTGTATAGATTGAAAGGATGCTTTTCTAGATCTAAAACCAACCCAGAATTCCTTAAAGACGTCTTGAAAGGAAAGATCACATAAAACATTAGTATTTAAGTGCCAATAAGCACTCTTAGGCACAATAAACCCCATGGTTACAATGCACTTAACCAGACTGTGATCTGAAAAACCAACGGGAATGATTGAACACTCTTTAAATAGATTGATTTGATGCCTATATCCATAAAACCTATCTAATCTGGCTAATGATAGCCGATTTTCATGGACATGAACCCATGTATACTGTCTTTGCAAATGATTAAAGTTTCTCCATACATCTACAACTTCATTAGAGTTTATTAATTGTACAAGTCTCTTACGTGACGGCATATGAGGTTCCACGTGATTTCTATCTAGTAACTGCTCTGTACAATTAAAATCCCCACCTAAAATCAAAACATCCTCCGTATTGCAGTTTGCCAAAACATCACTCAGAGTATCTAAAAAAACCATCCTTTCGGTTGCCCTGGTAGGCACATATACAGAAATAAAAACAAAAAAACTATTTTCGAACTGGGCCCTAATCTTTAAAAGTCTGCCTTTTATAATTTCTTCAACTTGATACGAACAAGGAATAAAACTTTTAGAAAATAAAATTGCAACACCTCCACTACTGGAGCTCAAATGACTTAAAATAGACAGTCCATCAAACTCCCTAACCCAATCACATGCATTTACTGCATCACTATGGGTCTCCTGAACAAAGAGAACATCAATTCGTTTAAGTTTAGCTACTTCAAAAAGCTGAAACCGCTTTTTCCCCTCCCTAGCCCCATTTATGTTAAGAGATGCAATGCATATTTCTCCCATAAATAAGGAAAAGCAAGAGCAATATAAAATTAAGCCCCACATAAACGTACTAATTATTTTCCTGTATTAACATTGGATTCCGATTGGATATTAAGTTTAGCAAGTATTTTCTTAAGACGGTACACTTCTTGATTGCTAAAAAACCCTTCGTTCCTATATATTCTCACTTTATCAATGAACTGAATCACGTCCGGAAAATACTGCTCAATGCGAACTTTTCTCACGTTCTTGGTTTCTTTCAGAAAGGATTTAATATCATCTGCACTGTAGCTTCTACTAGAGAATCCACTTTGCGGCAAACTGCACGATATACTACATTCTGAGAAATCACTTTCGCTTTCCGTGTCAGTTTGACTTAGATCACAATTAAATCCTCTCTTTGCTTGCTCATCCGACGGACGCTGCTCTAACCTTCTCTTCTGTGGCGTTTTAAAAGCACAATCAACCAGCTTAGGCAAACTCACACTTTCGCACTGAACAGAAGACTCGCCCGCCGCGTCATTTAATCTACTTTCGGCTTCAT
Source organism: Garra rufa (assembly GCF_049309525.1). NCBI lineage: Eukaryota > Metazoa > Chordata > Actinopteri > Cypriniformes > Cyprinidae > Garra > Garra rufa. The sequence continues at coordinate 6,232,348 of NC_133367.1, read as the reverse complement.
TCCGTTCTATTGGATTAACGATCATCTCTTCCTCCTCAATTGATCGGTCTACCGGCTCTACCTCCGCTACTTCCCCATCCAAAACAACCGCTGTCTGCACTGAACTCGGCCCAGGTACCTCACCATCAATGACCGGCACTATAGCCTTTCTGTTCTCCCCAGCGTTTACACTAATCTCTTCAACCGGTAAGGTTGCCTCATTCGGCTTTTCCACCCTATTAGGGCACGCACGAGCCAAATGACCCATTCCATTGCAACTAAAGCACTTCATATTGTTTGTTGTAGCGAAAATAACGTAATTGAAATCTTCGTATCGAAAATTCAGAGACAAATCCAACTCATCAAGGTGCTCCTGCAAAATCATGTACACATAACGTCTAAAAGACACTACGTGCTTTAAAAGAGGAGACTTGGTACCAATCGGAATCATCTTTATCGGTGAGACTATTTTACCATAACGTACAAGCAAATTGGTCAAGGCTTCATTAGAGATAAAAGGTGGCACGTTTGACAATGTTACTTTTCTTGACGGCGTAGACAAAGGGAGTACTGGTGTAAAAATACCATTAATCACAATCCCGTTCAGCACTAACTGATTTGCTAGATCAACTGTTTTTGCAAACACCACGACAGCGCCACTCATGCGGGACGCTGACAAAATATTCTCGTGACCAATCTCTTCCCCCACTGCTAGGCCACAATCCTCTACACTGGCAGTTGAATCTATTTTCACACCATGACGCCTTGACAGTGAATTAAAACTCCCGCTACCTGGGGCAGCCATGCTCCCTAACACGTGAGAGCGGACGCCCCGGCTAAACAAAACACTCACTCCTCTATTTCCACAAAACACCTAATAATTAACAAAAACAAAAAGACACAAACAAAACCAAAGAAAACCCCTCCAAAAAAAAATAAAGATAGAGAAATATAGGCCACTCGTACCTCACACAGCAGCCACACGCTCTCACTCAACACTCCGCCCACTCAGCCAGCACATGCGCACGAGAGAGAGAGAGAGAGAGAGAGAGAGAGAGAGAAAGAGAAAGAGATTTTTTTTTTTTTTTTTTGAGATTTTACAAATACTTTATTGCAATTATACAAACATAAAACAAACAACAGTTCTCAAAAACAAAACAAACACATTAAAACAACAACGTATTGAGGATTAAATTATCCTCTATAACAGAACAGAGCACATCCTTATAACACCATATGCTGGAAAATTTTTCTAGATCACTCACCAATATATAATAATTAAAATCGATTCTTATACGCGCTTTTAACATTTTAACAAAAATACACACAACATCGACATCCAAGGAGCCTTCTATCTTGTTTCGTCTACTCATGTATATAGCCATCTTAGCTCTTCCCAAAATTAAATTGAACAGTTGACATTGCTCCCTCGTTTTCTGGGAGTATCTGTACCCCAAAATAAACAACTGCTTAGAAAAAACAACACCAAAGGAAATAAAAAGACACTCTAACATTGAAAACAAAGGTATAAGACGACAACAATCCATAAAGCAATGAAACACAGTCTCACGAAAAGTACAAAAAGGACAATCATGAATAACATCAGAGTTCATAATTGAAACAAAAGAATTAACAGCCACAGCTGAATGAAGGACCCTCCACTGTAAATCTGCCACTTTCTTTAACAATGGGGGTTTGTAAAGTGCCCTCCACTCAGGTCCAACATTGTCATTTAAAGCTAAGCGGGCTCTCCAAGGAGTGTCAGCTCTCTTATTCAACTTTTCCTTATTCAAAATCTTCACAAGCATTCTATATACTACTTTTCTGTCAGCATCATGTGCACATACATTTGAATCAGCAATTTTCAACAAAAGGCCACTACAGTCCTTAAAATCTGGAAAAATGTTCACCAAAGGAAAAATGTCATCAACACAGGGTTCACAAACACCATCACGGAAAAAGTGCAATAAAGACTGTTCAGAAGCTGTTAAAGCTCCTTTCCACTTTTTGAGCAAAGAATCAGTTACCCGAACAGAGGTCACATTTAAGTGGGAGGCAAACAACAGAGCATTATTCATCTCTGCTCCTGCGTACTGAATTACATGTCCCAGAGTCACTATGTTTGCTCTGCAAAGTTTTCCTTGTAAGCTGGGGCCTAACTGACAGGCCACACTCAGACGGGGCCCGTGCACAACCGGCTCCTGAAAAAGCCAGTAGAGTGAACTGTGAGGCTCTGGCCTCTCCCTTATAAACAGACTCCACACTTTAAATAGTCCACGATAAAAGCTTGGTAATCCCAAAGTGTTGAGCTGTGTTGGCTCCATTAAAAACAAGGCTCTGTCCAGTCCAAATCCACCCAGGTTCTTCAGAATAGCACATGCCAGTGGTCTCCACACCAAATCTGTGGGACCATACAAAAACCTCTGCAGAAACTGAAAACGAAAAGTTGCCCCTCTGCTGTTCAGATGAATTAAACCTTGTCCTCCTTCATCTTTTGGCAAAAATAATACACTTTGTGGTGTCCAATGCAAACGATCCCAAAAAAAGTCAACAAGAAGTGTTTGAATTTTTGGTAACAAGTCCGGAGGGGGGTCGACACACCACAAACGATGCCATAACGTAGATGAGATCAAATTATTAATAATCAAAACCCGACCTCTATAAGACATCTTAGGTAAAATCCACTTCCATCTAGAAATACAACCCTTCACCCTCTCAAGAACACCTTCCCAGTTTTTAAGGACAAAAGGCTCCTCACCCAAAAAAACACCTAAATACTTTATACCCCCATTCGTTTTCCAAATTAAACCTGCCGGCAACATAAGTGTCTTTTCAAGCACTCCTCCTAAACTGAGAGCCTCACTTTTACTCCAGTTTACTCTGGCTGAAGAAATCATGCCATATTGATCTATAATTTCTATTAACATATCAATATCTTTCTGATTATCAACTATGACAACCAAATCGTCTGCATATGCAGATAACTTTAATGGCATGTTAGAACCTGGTAAAATCACACCTCGTAAAACAGATCTGAGTTTCTGCAATAGAGGTTCAAAAGCCAGTGAATAAAGCATTCCAGACAGGGGACAACCCTGTCTAATGCCTCGCTGGACCTGAAAGGGAGCACTCAAAACACCATTGATCTTTAAAACACTCTGAACATTACAATAGAGCGCTTTTATTTTGTTAATAAAACCAGAAGTAAAACCAAAAGCAACCATTGTTTCCCATAAATATTTATGCTCAACTCGGTCAAACGCTTTCTCTTGATCAATAGAGACCAAACCAATTTTAAGATCAAAAAGCTTAGCAACTTCAAAAAGATCACGAATAAGCACAATATTATCAGAAATCAACCTGCCAGGAACACAATAGGTCTGATCAGGGCCAATAATTTGATCCATTACTTTAGTAAGTCTACTTGCCAGAACCTTGGAAAGTAGTTTATAATCAGTACAAAGTAAAGACACTGGCCTCCAATTTTTTATAAGTTGCAAGTCACCTTTTTTTGGCAGCAAAGTGAGTACAGCCCTTCTACAACTTAAAGGCAGACATGTGTTTACTAAACTATTGTTCAGAACAGACAAAAGATCCTCTCCAATCACAGACCAAAAAAATTTATAAAAATCGACCGGTAATCCATCTAAACCTGGGGCTTTTTTGCTCTGCATACTTTGCAAAGCTACATACAGTTCATCCATAGAGATATCTGCTTCCAACATTGCATGATCCTCTTCTTTAACCTGGACAAGTCCAGTATAAAAACTCTGAGCTATCGCTTGTTCATCTTGATGCTCAGATTTAAATAAATTACTATAAAAACTAACAGCATGTTTACGAATGGCTATATGATCAGACAACACACACCCCAAATCAGATTTTAAACTCTGAATAAGTCTATTTTGACCATTCTTCTTCTCCAGTCCAAAAAAAAAATGTGAAGGAACATCCATTTCCATAATATTCTTAAAACGGGATCTAATTAATGCACCTTGAGCTGATACTCCTAGCAGGTTATCTAAAATGGATTTCTTAATTTCAAGAGCCTCAAGAACATGTTGATCTTGATTTGCCCCTACTTGAGCCTGAAGTTTCTGTACTTCAGATTCCAGTTCTTTCACTGAATTTATTAAACCTTTGGTTACATTACAATTGTACTGCTGGCACAGCTGTTTTATTTTAACTTTTCCCAAATCCCACCACTGTTGCAAGGACGTAAACTCATTTTTTCCACACTGATGGTTTTTCCAAAAAGACACACATATTTCCTTGAAATTTTTATCTTCTAATAACATTGTATTAAAATGCCAGTAGGCACTACTGGGCTTTACACATTTAACAAACACACAAACTACAACAAGTGAGTGATCCGAAAAACCAACAGGATTTATAAAGCAGTTTTTAACAACATTAAAATGGTGTTTAAAACAATAAAAACGATCAAGTCTAGCCATAGACAATAAATTGTTTTTACAATGTGTCCAAGTGTACTGACTTTGATTGCCATTTACACTTCTCCAAATATCATACAATTCATGAGTTTCTAACAGTTGATTTAATCGACTGCGAGAGGCCGAGTGCGGCTCCACATGATTTCTGTCTAATCTATTTACTGTGCAATTCCAATCTCCTCCTATAAATAAAAATTCATCATTACTACAGTCTTTAATAACATCACTTAACATATCTAGGAAAGGCAATCTTTCTGCACCAACAACTGGAGCATATACAGTGATAAAAACAAAAGATACATTTTCATACACTGCTCTAATTTTTAACAATCGACCCTTAATAAACTCTACACACTCAACAGACTGGGGAATAAAACTTTTAGAAAAAAGAATCCCCACTCCACAACTATTACTTGTATTATGACTCAAGAAAACATTTCCCTCCCATTCTCTCTTCCAGTCAACTTCATTTTCAACAGTGCTATGTGTCTCCTGTACAAAAAAAACATCTAATTTTTTGAGAGAGCACAGTCTGAAAAACAAAGCTCTTTTTCTTTCATCTCTAGCTCCGTTTAAATTCAGACTACCTAATTTTAACTCACCCATAAAACAAAACAAAAGAAAAAAAACAAAGCCAAACAAAAAAGAAAAATTAGACATAATCGCTCTCCTCTAATTGTCTCTTAGCCTTCAGAACAAGTTTCTTTAAGCGATAAGATTCTTGATCAGTGAAGGATTCTCCGCCATTTTCAGTTCATTTTTGACAAAACCTAACTGAATCAATAAAAAGTTGTAAATCAGGAAAAGTTGTCTCAATTTTTATATTTCTTGCTCCTTTAGTATTTTTTAGGAAATTCTTGATGCTTGCCATAGTGTATCCACCTTTAAATTGGGATAATGACTGTGAAGAAGCTAAAGAGCCTTCATCAGAGTCCACCGCAACATCACTATCAAAAGATTGTGAGCTCTCTTGAAGAGGAAATTTCTTCATTTTAACAGAAAACTGACTCCCATCTCCAAGTTTTCTCTTTCTTTCATTATCTTTGATCAAGGTATCATCAACAAGCATCTCACTATCATCAGCCACAGAGCACCCTGCCCTCCCCATGCCCCTCTGAGCACTGGAGGAGGCTTCTCTCTCCATTTCAGACTCCTGTGAGCTGTTCTCAGCTAAGCTAAAAAGCTGACCATTACTTGTCCTCTTCTCTTTATCTGCAACATTTTGATTGTTTTCCTGAAGAACACTCAATTCCTTCTGTTCTAGTCCCTGATTTTCAATAGGCTCCAACTGTTTCTGTTCCTGAGGATCATTCTGTTCACTTGATTTTTCCTTTTGAGATTTCGAACATTTATCTGTTTTTTGTTCATGATTTTCTAATAGATCCTGTTCTACTCCTTGAGCTTCATTTAATTTTTGTCCCTGAAAAACATTTTGTTCAAATTGTTTTTTCTTTTGAGTTGAATTTGCTTTGCTCAAAACATGTCTCTGAGTGTCACTGGATTTATCTTTTTCTAGAGATTTGTTTAATTCACCTTGTCCTACATTCTTATCAGCATTTAATTTTGGACAAGAACGAATGAGATGGCCCTCAATTCCACATCCAAAGCACTTCATTTTTTCTGAGGAAACATACACACTATAATCATAATCCTCCACTCTAAACTTGAGCACCAAATTTAACTCTTCATCATCTTTTAGGATCATAAAGACTTGCCTTCTAAATGAAACCACATGCTTTAATTGCGGAGCTTTACATCCGAGAGAAATTGTTCTAATTGGTGACATTAGCTGCCCATGTCTCGAAAGCTCTCTCGCTAACATTTCATTTCCGATAAACGGAGGAACTTGTGACAAAACAATCCTTTTCGCTGGACTAACAAGCGGCACTGCTTGAACAAACGTGTCTTTAACTACTACACCTTGTTCAACGATCATTGCAACTTTATCCACACTATCAACAAAAATCACAACTCCATTGTTCATTCTGGATGCAGATTTAATACTACCATAACCAACTATTTGTCCGACTGCCAACACGCATTCCTCCACAGAGCAGTCTATAGTCGGACACAGTTTGCACGCGTGCCGGCGTGTGAGCGCCTCCAGCCCCACACCTCCAGCTCCGCGAGCCGACATGACTCCCGGTACAAAGGCCGGTGCCCGCCGCCACACAAACACTAACTCACTTAAAACACACCACTAAGATACCAACAAAATTACCCCAAAACAAAACACAACATAAAAAAAGTAGAAAAAAGATAGAAAAAGAAAACACTCACGCCAAACACTCACCCTCACGCCTCCGCACACTCGCTCAGCACATGCGCACAGAGAGAGAGAGAGAGAGAAAGAGAAAGAGAAAGAGAAAGAGAAAGAGAAAGAGAAAGAATTTGAATTTTAACCAACCTTTAATACAGTTTTCAATTACATTACACAATCAGTACTTTACTAACATACATATATTAATTAAAACATTGCAAACTCCAAATTGTCATTGACAACTTCACACAGGGCCCTCTTACAGCACCAAATCGTTTCAAAGCACATAAGATCTCCCATAGTTTTATAATACCGAAAATCAATCAGAATCCTAGATTTCAAACGATTAAAAAAAACTATTTGTAGATTGCTACTTACATTTTGTTCAATCTTAATTTTCCGAGTATCATAAATTGATATTTTTGCTTCACCCACAAGAAAATTCAACAACTGACAACAAAATCTGTGTTTTCGCGTATACTTAAATCCGCAAATAAACACTTCCAATGAAAAAATCTCATCAAAACGATTAAATAAATCACTTAAAACTTGAAACAATGGACAGAGCCTATTACAGTACACAAAAGTATGATATACAGTTTCTTTCTGGAAACAAAAAGGGCATTCATCACTGCTACCTGGGTTTAAAACTGAAACAAGAGCATTTACAGCTATTGCGCCATGAAGAATTCTCCACTGTAAGTCTCCTACTTTCTTTGACAAAGGAGATTTGTACAAGATTCTCCATTCTGGCTTAACATTCTCTCCTAAATGGAGGACAGCACGCCATGGAGTATCAACTCTTTTGTGTAAAACATTCTTATTAAAAGATTTCACACAGCTCTTATACACAGTTTTTCCAGATACAGAGTTAGGCCCCATTAAAACCAAAATACTATTTTGTAAGAAAAGCCCCTCAAACTCTTTAAAGTCAGTCAATAAGTGCAAATCTGGAAATGAGTCATTACAATTTGGAGCAATTAAACCTTCAGTATATTCATGCAACAACTTGACTTCTTCAGGTCTAAGAGCAGACTTCCATTTTTCCAGCAGTTTAGCCACTATACGTTTTGACTTAACCCCAAGACAACTAGTAACTGCGTCAACATTCTCAAAGGCTAGTCCAGCCAGGTCAAAAAGATGCCCAAAAGTCAAAAGTCCAGCATTAATAAGTGTCTCATTTACAGAAGGGAAGATCCCCTCACTTGATAAGTCCATGCGCGATCCGTAAATCAGTGGTTCTTGAAGCAACCAATATAGAGAAGTTGTAACATCATGTCTTTGCACTTTAAACAGGGACCACACTTTTAATAGATTCTGATAGAAGATTGGTAACTTAGACAGGTCCATCTTTTGCGGATCCAACCAAAATAAAGATTTCTCAAAGTTCAGGTCTCTGAATCCTCGCAAGATTGCACAAGCAGCAAACTTCCAACTTGAGTCTACAGGTCCAGTAAGCAGCCTTTGAATGAACTGAATCCTGAAGGCCGCTATTCTGCTCTGTACATGCATTAAGCCATGTCCTCCTTCTTCTTTAGGCAGGTACAAAACAGATCTTGATACCCAATGCATCTTGTCCCAAAAAAAGTCTACTAAAATTGACTGCAATCTTGACAGTAGATCTCGTGGAGGATCCACACAAATTAGTCGATGCCAAAGAGCAGATGCGACTAGGTTGTTAATAATCAATACTCGTCCTTTATACGACATTTTGGGGAGCAGAAACTTCCATTTAGCAAAGCGACCGTTAACCTTTTCAATAATTCCTTCAAAATTTTTCTGCATAAACATGTCATTCCCCAGAAACACTCCCAGATATTTAAAACCTTCTTTGACCCAAAATAACCCTTCTGGGAGCCTTGGCTTAACATTTTGCCAGTTTCCAACCAGTACTGCTTCGCTCTTAGACCAGTTCACTTTTGTAGCAGAGATCTTATTAAAATCATTCAAAATTTTTAACAACATGTTCACATCACTTTGTCCATTGATTAACACAACAATGTCATCAGCATAGGCAGACAATTTAAAACGATTTTTACAATTTGGAATAGGCAGTCCACATAACTCTGATCTTATTCTAGTTAAAAAGGGCTCTATGGCCAAAGTATACAACATGCCAGATAAGGCACACCCCTGCCTGATGCCTCTAAAGACCTTAAAAGGGGCACATAAATTCCCATTAATTTTTAAAACACTTTCTACATTGTTATACAAAGTTCTTAACATAGTCAAAAATTCATTGTTAAAACCAAAAGCTTTTAGTGCATTCCACAAATATGTGTGCTCCACCCTATCAAAGGCCTTTTCTTGATCAATCGACACTAAGCCGAATTTCAACTTAAAATTTTCCCCAATATCTAAAATATCTCTAATAAAGGAGATATTATCAAATATTCGCCTTCCTGGGACACAATAAGTTTGGTCAGGGTGAATAATATAGCAGAGAACTTCACTTAATCTATTGGCCAGAACCTTGGAAAGTAACTTATAGTCAGTACACAACAAACTAATGGGCCTCCAATTTCTGATGTCATTTAGGTCACCTTTCTTGGGCAATAAAGTAAGAACTACCCTTCTACAACTTAAAGGTAACTGCCCATCTACCAAACTTTTGTTAAGAACTTGCAACAAATCCATACTAACTTCTGCCCAGAAAGTCTTATAAAATTCAATCGGCAGGCCGTCGATACCAGGCACTTTGTTGCATTCCATGGTTTGGAGCGCCCTTTGCAACTCTTCTATAGTAACAGCTTTACTTAAAACAGAATTCAGGTCCTGAGGTACCTGAGATAAATTTTCAAAAAAAACACTCACATTTGACTCATCTAAGACTAACTCACTTTGATATAGCTTTTGATAAAAGCCAACTGCCCTATTTCTTATTTCAACTGGATCTGATAATAAAACACCATTCTCAGAACGCAAGTTATATATAAACCTCTTTTGCCCATTCTTTTTTTCCAAATTAAAAAAGAACTTTGAAGGTGCATCCATTAATTCAATATTTTGAAACCTTGATCTGACTAACGCTCCTTGTGCAGTCAGATCTAATAAATTATTTAAAAGGGTTTTTTTCCCCTGAAAGCTCTTTATAAAACAAGAATCTCCTGAGGCATCTCCATGTTGTGGTATATCCTTTAAATCTTTTTCTAATGATTCAATCATACTTTTCCTTTCCCTTGTCACATTAAAGGTATACTGCTGGCACAATTGTCTAATTTGTATCTTTGCAAAGTCCCACCACTGTTGTATAGATTGAAAGGATGCTTTTCTAGATCTAAAACCAACCCAGAATTCCTTAAAGACGTCTTGAAAGGAAAGATCACATAAAACATTAGTATTTAAGTGCCAATAAGCACTCTTAGGCACAATAAACCCCATGGTTACAATGCACTTAACCAGACTGTGATCTGAAAAACCAACGGGAATGATTGAACACTCTTTAAATAGATTGATTTGATGCCTATATCCATAAAACCTATCTAATCTGGCTAATGATAGCCGATTTTCATGGACATGAACCCATGTATACTGTCTTTGCAAATGATTAAAGTTTCTCCATACATCTACAACTTCATTAGAGTTTATTAATTGTACAAGTCTCTTACGTGACGGCATATGAGGTTCCACGTGATTTCTATCTAGTAACTGCTCTGTACAATTAAAATCCCCACCTAAAATCAAAACATCCTCCGTATTGCAGTTTGCCAAAACATCACTCAGAGTATCTAAAAAAACCATCCTTTCGGTTGCCCTGGTAGGCACATATACAGAAATAAAAACAAAAAAACTATTTTCGAACTGGGCCCTAATCTTTAAAAGTCTGCCTTTTATAATTTCTTCAACTTGATACGAACAAGGAATAAAACTTTTAGAAAATAAAATTGCAACACCTCCACTACTGGAGCTCAAATGACTTAAAATAGACAGTCCATCAAACTCCCTAACCCAATCACATGCATTTACTGCATCACTATGGGTCTCCTGAACAAAGAGAACATCAATTCGTTTAAGTTTAGCTACTTCAAAAAGCTGAAACCGCTTTTTCCCCTCCCTAGCCCCATTTATGTTAAGAGATGCAATGCATATTTCTCCCATAAATAAGGAAAAGCAAGAGCAATATAAAATTAAGCCCCACATAAACGTACTAATTATTTTCCTGTATTAACATTGGATTCCGATTGGATATTAAGTTTAGCAAGTATTTTCTTAAGACGGTACACTTCTTGATTGCTAAAAAACCCTTCGTTCCTATATATTCTCACTTTATCAATGAACTGAATCACGTCCGGAAAATACTGCTCAATGCGAACTTTTCTCACGTTCTTGGTTTCTTTCAGAAAGGATTTAATATCATCTGCACTGTAGCTTCTACTAGAGAATCCACTTTGCGGCAAACTGCACGATATACTACATTCTGAGAAATCACTTTCGCTTTCCGTGTCAGTTTGACTTAGATCACAATTAAATCCTCTCTTTGCTTGCTCATCCGACGGACGCTGCTCTAACCTTCTCTTCTGTGGCGTTTTAAAAGCACAATCAACCAGCTTAGGCAAACTCACACTTTCGCACTGAACAGAAGACTCGCCCGCCGCGTCATTTAATCTACTTTCGGCTTCATTCCGTTCTATTGGATTAACGATCATCTCTTCCTCCTCAATTGATCGGTCTACCGGCTCTACCTCCGCTACTTCCCCATCCAAAACAACCGCTGTCTGCACTGAACTCGGCCCAGGTACCTCACCATCAATGACCGGCACTATAGCCTTTCTGTTCTCCCCAGCGTTTACACTAATCTCTTCAACCGGTAAGGTTGCCTCATTCGGCTTTTCCACCCTATTAGGGCACGCACGAGCCAAATGACCCATTCCATTGCAACTAAAGCACTTCATATTGTTTGTTGTAGCGAAAATAACGTAATTGAAATCTTCGTATCGAAAATTCAGAGACAAATCCAACTCATCAAGGTGCTCCTGCAAAATCATGTACACATAACGTCTAAAAGACACTACGTGCTTTAAAAGAGGAGACTTGGTACCAATCGGAATCATCTTTATCGGTGAGACTATTTTACCATAACGTACAAGCAAATTGGTCAAGGCTTCATTAGAGATAAAAGGTGGCACGTTTGACAATGTTACTTTTCTTGACTGCGTAGACAAAGGGAGTACTGGTGTAAAAATACCATTAATCACAATCCCGTTCAGCACTAACTGATTTGCTAGATCAACTGTTTTTGCAAACACCACGACAGCGCCACTCATGCGGGACGCTGACAAAATATTCTCGTGACCAATCTCTTCCCCCACTGCTAGGCCACAATCCTCTACACTGGCAGTTGAATCTATTTTCACACCATGACGCCTTGACAGTGAATTAAAACTCCCGCTACCTGGGGCAGCCATGCTCCCTAACACGTGAGAGCGGACGCCCCGGCTAAACAAAACACTCACTCCTCTATTTCCACAAAACACCTAATAATTAACAAAAACAAAAAGACACAAACAAAACCAAAGAAAACCCCTCCAAAAAAAAATAAAGATAGAGAAATATAGGCCACTCGTACCTCACACAGCAGCCACACGCTCTCACTCAACACTCCGCCCACTCACCCAGCACATGCGCACGAGAGAGAGAGAGAGAGAGAGAGAGAGAGAGAGAGAGAGAGAAAACACACACAAAACCCCACACTGGAAAAAAAAATACGTTCAGGGGCCGGTTGCATAAACATAGCCATTATCTTAAGACTGTGTCTAAGAATAAGCCTGACCAACTAAAGTCAGTGGGGAAAGACTGCTGCATAAAATAAGTACATGGTTGTCTCTAGTAAGACAGTCTAATTTGCACTGCATTGTGGGAAAAGTAAGACGCTGAACAGCTTAAATAAAATGGCCGACAGTGGGCGCTCATTGCAGTTTTCCTTTGCTGAAAATATTTGCATATTGGAGGAATACAATGCTGCAAAATCGATTTTAATGAACAAATTTAGCGATTACAATCAATGAAAAAACACAAGGCTTGGTCCACAATAACGGATAAAGTTAATAGTATAAATCCTAAAAGTCTACGCTGTTTAAAAATCTGTCACAGCTGACAGTTGGTTTCCATGGCAACATAGATTGTAAGGAAAAGTTAGCCATGGGGTAATCAGTCTAACTTTTTGGTCTTAAATTAGACCAGTCTAAGATTTTATGCAACTGGCTTACAAAGTAAAGACCCGTCTTAAAGAAAAAAATTAGATGACTAACTTGTAAGACCAGTCTTAAACAGTTTTATGCAACCGGCCCCTGGAACGTAACATAATATTAGACCTTGTTTTGCTGCTGTAACAGCCAGACAAACCAGAGCAAAGGTGATCATGTTTTCAAGAAATCTTTGTGTACTGCTTTGTATAATAGTCTATGGGCTTTTTTCACTGGTTACATAAACTCTGTGAATAGGATCACATCTGTAGTCAGACACATATGTAAAATAAATAAATAAATAATGTTTTGATCAAAGTCTTAAAGTTTTTTTTAAGACACACATGAAGAATCGGTGTGAGAATCACAACAACGGTGACCATCCAAAAAGCATGTTGTAGCCAATCAAAACTAATCCTTTACTCCCATGATGCATTGCAGCATGAATAAATTATGGGCTGAATTGTCCTCGTAATTTATTTATTCTTACTATTTTCATTTGTTTTTGTTGTTTTTATGTGAATTTTTAGTAGCTTGTTTTGTGATGTTGAGTTGATCTGTTTATCTGAATACGCTGTTTGTCCCCGTTGTTGAGATTCATACACTGGATCTTGATGTCTGTGAACACACACCTGGAGCAGTGGGCAGTGGGGGAGCAGTTGGGGGTTTGGTGTCTTGCTCAAGGGACTCAGGTGTATTGAGGGTGGAGAGAGTGCTGTACATTCACTCCTCCACCTACAATCCCTGCTAGACCTGAGACTCGAACCTGCAACCTTTGGGTTACAAGTCCAACTCTCTAACCATTAGGCTACGGAAAAAAAGAATACCAATTACACTTAGATCCTTAAAAATCAGTTTTTCCCTTTTCAAGTAATGGTATAATTTTATATTCTTTCTATAGATTTGGATGTACACCTCTGAGCAAACATAGATTAAATATATGACTGATTAGCTACTGTTTTTTTAGCAATTTACCATAGAAATGATTTGTCTTCTGGAATTTATGTCTGTTCTGCTCTATTTTGATCAGTGTGACTAAAATTAATGCAACATATCTTCTTTCATGATTTTAACAATGGGATAACATAAAACGTGTAAATCGTTACTGTGCATGCAAAATTGTACATTTAGTTAATTAATAAAAAAAGGTTTATATAATTAGCTGTATCTTAGGTTTTGATGATAAACTGCCCCTCATTTTCCACACACCCTTGAAAATGGTCGTTTTATACATTATTTAATGTAATGTTTTCCATGTTTTCTGACTATTACCACCTGCACATCTAAGTTTTTTCTTAGAATATTCCTTCTTTTTTAAAAGTAATTTTGTAACCTTGTTTCTTATCTTACGATACAATAGTTTGTTACGATCATTTCTTGACATCTGTGCAGCCTTCTTCACCTTGTCTCTTTGAAGCATTAATGACCTCAGATCATCATCGTGCCAGGGTGCATTTCTAGATTTGAAGTGGAGAAACAGCCAATCATTATTATTCATGAACCTTTCAAATAAGGTAAAAACGGCACATTTCATTCTAGGGTTAAATCATAGGGTTGTATATGGACGTTTTGCCCTTACCTAAGCCATATACCTTCTATGTAGAACAATTTAAAATATTGTATCAATGCATTCTATAGCACCTTTAAGGCAAAAAAAAATTATATTAATTAAAGATTAATTTGATTCAAATTGGCTTGATGTCACATTCATGTTTACGACACATTTTAAAAGAATTGGAGACTGAAGATGCGCTATTTCAGACTAATATAAAGAATTGCAGTAATCTAGACGAGACATAAACGCATAAACAGCCATTCTTGAGTTTTAGGAGTGAGAAGGTTTTCCAGTTTAGACAGTAAATGAAGCTGAAACTGGATCCGACAACAGAAGAGATATGTTTATTAATTTTAATTTAAATGTTGGTCAACAAGAACATCTGGGTTCCGCACCTGTAAGGATCGAAAAACTAATACATTTTCCAACACAGGGTTTATACAGTGAGAGTTTTCATTAGGACTGAAAACAATTACCTCTGCCTTGTCTTCGTTTATGAAGAGGAAATTTTGGGATGATTTAATATCCTCTAAACATTACATTTCCTAAAATAACGTATCTTTGTGAAATTTAATGAAAATAACTATGCCTTACCCTCACAGAAGCATTTCTTCTCTTCTCACTCTGTCAGTCACATGAGATCACATCAATAACAAACAACAATTATCCTGGCTTTCATCAATAATGAGTTCCTGACCTTTCACTCAGACATGAATCACAATAAGAAAAAAAATATGATCACAAAATGTTTTAGTTTATGGATGTATGATTATTTATTTACTTCTGTTGTTTTCAGAGAACACTTTATTTATTGCACTGTATAGTTTTTACTCATGATGAATTTAACTCGCACATTTACAACATGACTGATTCATGATTCTTTCTCTTTCTGTCTTCAGTCTGTGTGGATGCTGTATTACAGAGAAACAGTGTCTCATCCTGACTTCAGCTCTGAAATCAAACCCATCACACCTGAGAGAACTGGACCTGAGCGGGAATAAACTAGGAGACTCTGGAGTGAAAAACCTCAGTGATCTACTGATGAACCCACAATTCAAGCTGAAGACACTAGAGTTAGTATCATTATATTGTACAGTCAGATTAAAGTTTACTGTTTAGTTTTTTAAAAGCATGAAATCAAAATTGACAATATTTTGCTTGTAATTTATTTATCCAGGTCAAATATGTCCTAAAATGAATGTATTTGTATGATTTTTAATGAAAATAACTACCCCTTTCCCTCACAAAAGCATTTCTTCTCTTCTCACTCTGTCAGTCACATGGGATCAGAGCAATAACAGACAACAATTATCCTGGCTTTCATCAAAAAAATATTTCCTGAACTTTCACTCAGACATGCATCACAATAAGAAAAAAATAAGATCACAAAATGTTTTAGTTTATGGCTGTATGGTTATTCAGTTACTTCTTTTGTTTTCAGGCTTTAGCAACATTTGATTTATTGTACTGTATTGTGTTTAATCATGATTCATTTAACTCACACATTAACAACATGTCTGATTCATTATTCTTTCTCTTTCTGTCTTCAGTCTGTGTGGATGCGCTTTTACAGAGAAACAGTGTCTCATCCTGACTTCAGCTCTGAAATCAAACCCATCACACCTGAGAGAACTGAACCTGAGCGGGAATAAACTAGGAGACTCTGGAGTGAAAAACCTCAGTGATCTACTGATGAACCCACAATTCAAGCTGGAGAAACTACGGTTAGTATCATTATACTGTACAGCAGTTACAGTCAGATTAAAGTTCACTGTTTAGATTAAGACCGCTGGGCTCTTGTCACATCATTTGTAGCGCTGCACTTTCTGGCATTTCTCCATCTGAAGAAAGATTCAGAAATACTATGTTTTTATGTGTATCTGTAAAAACAGCATGAAACTTGCTGAAATTAGATATTCTTGCTGTGAAACAAACAGAAGTGACAACAGATAAAAAAACAGTCTAACAAATGACAGTTGATTCTGACAGTTATATTTATAGGGGACTAATGCTATATTTAATTAAATCTTTTATCAAGGGAAATGCATATTTAGTAGGGCTGTCAGTCGATTATTATTTTTTTTTATTAGCTTAATTGAAACGTAATTATTTAAAAGCTAAAGAAATGTAACTGTGAAAATACCCACAAAAGATTATTTTTGTGTGTTAAATGAGAAAGTATCAAGTTAGCATTACAAACTGTAATATTGCAATAAAAATACAAATTGTAAAATTGTAATCAAATTTTACAGCTTGTGATATTTGGGTCATAATCAGCTCTCGTGCAATAGCTACTGGTCTCCCTGCTTGAGTGATGTCATTTATCCTGTGATATAAATATGAGACAAAAACTCATACCTGGCATTTTTCCACAAACATGTTGAATTTCCGCATAAATGCATTTATGGAGTTGTTACCCTGAATCATATTTGTTAACTATATGAAATATAAGATGACATACAGGTCTGGGGATGGAGTCAGTGCATTAACTGCATTCAAATATTTAATCACATAAGTTTTAAGAACTAATTAATGTGTTAAACTGACAGCCCTAATATTTAGTATATTAGTATAGTTTGAAATTGTAAACTACACTCTAAAATAGCTTAAATATTTAATATGATGATATTCTTCCATTAAAAATGTGAAAATAGATCATCTAATTTTAACTTTACTTTTGTTTTTACATTGATTCTATATTGTAATTTTCATTGGTAAAATCCACTTATTTGTTGACTGAGGTGGGTCCAGACTAGGATTGGAACTAGTGTCCTCAAATACTCCTCTCTTGGTTTGTTCATTCATATGTTAGAAGTTTCTATGATTTTGCTGGTGTATTAGTGAATGTATGGCATTTGCTGATGATCATCATAGATCTGATTCATTGTCTTTTCTCTTTCTGTCTTCAGTCTGTCTTTATGCAGTATTACAGAGAAACAGTGTCTCCTCCTGACTTCAGCTCTGAAATCAAACCCATCACACCTGAGAGAACTGGACCTGAGCTGTAATAAACTAGGAGACTCTGGAGTGAAAAACCTCAGTGATCTACTGATGAACCCACAATTCAAGCTGGAGAAACTAGAGTTAGTATCATTATATTGTACAGCAGTTACAGTATTATTAGTTTACTGTTCGGTTTATTTTAAGAGTTTTGTGTGTATTTGTGACTGTACACTCCTAAATTATTTTTACCTTGTTTTTGAGCATTCTGTCTTAATTGCATTGTGTTCACTCTACCAAATATATTTAAAATTGAAATGTATTTCATTTATTTGTGTTAAAACTGCATTGATTTTTTTTAAACTAACTGAGCAGTGGATTTGTAGTTCCTAGCATGATTGTAAATTTATGGATGAAGCCTTATTTTATGTGTTTTTCTGTAAAGGGAAATACTGTTTAGTTACTGGACAGTTTCTGTACATTTATTGAATTTTGTAGTTCCTATTATGCAGAAGTGTTGCATTTGTGCTTAGACTCTGGCATTAGTGTAATCTATTCAAATGTCAGTACGGACACCATTTCTCCCCATATTTGTTCATTTTTGTGTATAATGCTGCCTTCATGTGATATGGTAAAGATGATGCTTTCCACTTGTGAAGTGGAAATTACCAGTGTGTCGTGTTCAGGTGCTTTTGTTTTCGTAGTGAAGAGAAACATGGCGGACTCGGAATTTGTCCTCACATGCTATTTGGGTAAAAGTTTTAAAACCGTTATAAACTCCCTAATGCATCTGCTACAGGAAGAAGTGGATGCCTCAAAACGCAAACGATAAATGATAGGCTGTATATCTTATTGATCATGAATAGTATCGTTTTTTTTTAAGACAATACTAACTAATGGTTCTGTTTTAGATATGTAAGTTTTTATATAAGCCTAGATAAGTATGTATATGTTATAGCCTATATATGTTTTTTTTTACTTTTAACATTATCCATTCAGTATAGTTTCATTTCTGTCCGCCATTTTGAAAGGTCAAAGTTTATCCCATCTCGGCAACTCGGGTATCATAAATTTCGAGCTTTCCAGTGGAAATTACAACGTGAGTGGGTGTTCATGTGCAATTTCGATGTGGGATTTAGGTATTTACCATAATTACGATAACACATGAAGGCAGCATAATTATGAGTGAAACTCCTTGTTTAAAAGTAATAATAATTATATTAATTAGACCTCAGTAAATAAAAAATAATTTGTTTCCGCACAAGATTTTGTTTGACGAATGTACTAAGGTTGAGCTAACCCAAACTAGTGTAAATTCATTTAATGTAAACCAGCTTAATTGTGTTGGCCCAACTAAGCAATTTTAATGAAAAGTTAAATTGTAAAAATCTTTAGTAAAATAAGCGTAATGAATTATTTTTAAACTGTAGAGCTTTTACAAACTTTACATTGACTTATTCATTGTCTTTTCTCTTTCTGTGTTCAGACTGGAAAATGGCAGTATTACAGAGAAACAGTGTCTCTTCCTGACTTTAGCTCTGAAATCAAACCCATCACACCTGAGAGAACTGAACCTGAGCTGGAATAATCTAGGAGACTCTGGAGTGAAAAACCTCAGTGATCTACTGATGAACCCACAATTCAAGCTGGAGAAACTAGAGTTAGTATCATTATACTGTACAGCAGTTACAGTCAGATTAAAGTTCACTGTTTAGATTAAAATCACTGGGCCCTTGTCACATAATTTGTAGCGCTGCATGAAATGCAGTTTCTGGCATTTCTCCATCTGAAGAAAGTTTCAGAAATACTGTTTTATATGTGTCTGTAAAAAACACTTTACTTCAACAGTTTAAACCAAAACACTTTCTACTCAATATCTCATGATGAGTGGGTTCATGGGTTCACATTATATTTGTGTCAAATTCTTCTCCTTAATGATTTGTTTGTATGATGATCTTCTCTTCCTCTGTTTGTCTCTTTTTAGTCTAAAAGACTGTGGCATTGCAGATGTTTCTTCTTTAACTCAGTCTTTGACAAACACAAAAGCACTGCAGTTTCTAAAAGAGCTTCATCTGAGTTTTAATAAAATTGGAGACTCAAAGCAGCGGCTCATTGATGTGCTACGAGACTCAAACTGTAAACTGAGGTGAGTAAACTTCACTTTGTGATATTAAAGACATCTTCAATTACCTCTGATATGTGGACAATTATTAACTTTCAAATATTTGTGAAAGGAGATGATCAAATGATCAAGCTTTATTTCAAAGGCTTTGTGTCAGAATGAAATGTAAAGTTGATCAAAATGTTGAACACAAAGGAGGAAAGAGAACAAAAGCAGACTGTCAGAGCTTTCTCCAACAACAGCTGCTTTATTAATGCCATCAGTAATAGTGAATTCCAGCAGATTCCAGCTTCAGCTCACAGCCGTCCAGCATCACATGATCAATGTCTCTGTCTCTTGTGTGTTTTTACTTTGACAAGCAACACGTCACATTACTTTACACTTACTTTACTTTCACTTATTTACTGAGACCAATACAAATGTTGAAACTAGAGGAAAAACAGCTTAAACTAGTGGAACGTTTAACTGAAAGGTTTTTGTTTTGAGGCCAAATCACATTAGTATTTGTTCTTGTGGTTTATTATATTTGGCGTTCACTCATTAGCATGTGTTTCTCTTTATAGTGTCTCAACAGGAGTCACACAAACACAAACATATGAATGTTCATGTTCAATGTATTTAAAACACAAATATTGTTTCAGAAATATCTATGGAAGATCATGTAAATGTAAATTTAAATTTAAAAGAAACTGTAACCGAAGTAGTAACTGATAAGCAGTTTGTTCCACTGAACACTAATTTTTCTCTCTTTTGTTCGACCTTACAGTGTAGAATAAAATCCATTGTCAGGAGTCCCTCATACAATTGATTCAGAAAAAGATGGTAAATACTGTCTATCATAGTTTTCGATCCTGATGAAAGGAGCAGTAAACATCAGGTGAGGATCCACAGAAGAGCTTCACTACTGTGTCTATGAGGAGAAAGAAATGTGTGATAAATGTGTGAATGTGATCCATACAGGAGAAGAGACTCAGACTTTACAATCAAATAATGCAGCATGCGTGTTAGAAACGTGATACTGAATGATTCATGTTGATTTAGTATTCAAGCAAATGATGCTTTTGTTTAATTTAAAGATGTAACAGAGGAGGAAGAAGATCAGATGAGTCTGTCTGGCTCTTCAGTTTATGAATAGTTGTATTAAACTCATTCATAATTATTCAAATGTTTCTAATCAAAAAGTGATTGTCAAGTGCAGCACTTAAATGTATCAACAGATATAAAACAAGTCTACAGTGTGTAATTTCTATCTTAAAACACATTATATCTTATTCTGTACACACTGTAATTCCATTTCATTTTATATTAGGTTAGTTATGTGTGTGTCTGTTGTTAATGTCCAGATGTCCAGTATATTGAGTGAGTCTTTTCTTTATTAGTTCAGACCAACTAAACATTTTCACCAGTTTACAGCATTTGTGTTTTTCACTCTCCTCTAAATAGCCAAATACATTCATTCATATCTTGCTTGTAAATAAAATTATACATACTGTTAAAACAATTTGTTATTTTCTTTTGAGTATTATTTTTGGCCTGTTTTAAGTATTGAAGCTACATAAACAGATTCTCCTTCTTACAGGATTTTAGACATTAAACATAAAACTGTGAGTGATCTTTAAAATAGTTTGAGAAGAAACTGTGCTGCTCTGTCTAATATATAACACAGAAATCTTCCTATTATGTGTATTTAAAGAGACAGTTTACCCAAAAAGAGTAAATTATTTCTTCATTTACTCTCCTTCATGTTGTTCCAAACACAAAAACACTAGAGAAAATATTTTGTGAAATGTGTCAGTGTCTCTGATCGGCTGCTAACATTCTTCAAAACATACTTTCAACAGACGATTGAAAGGAAACAAGAAACATACAGGTTTAAACGAACTGTCCCTTTAAGACATCTAGCACTTTAATCTTTGCAACTTTAAAGCAAAATCAAACCATATAAATTAAATCATAAATTGTATTATATAAGTTGAAAGTCGGAATCATTGTTTTTGGTAAGTACTGATTTGGACGGATTTACTGAAGGTTTAAAATCTCATGTCCGCTGCAATCTTGACCAGGTCTCTCTGTTAGAAGAGATTGTAATATCTCTTTAGGATTCTCCTACTGCGCAACAGGGCAAATGATTATAGTTATGCTTTACTCTTTTATTCAGAACTTCATTATTTTCAAAAAGTACTCCCATTAAATGACATCAAACATTTTATAATCAGTCTTTTATATCTATCGGTCATCAAATTATAACATACAACTCCAAATACGCACATGTTGTAACATTCTCATGTTTATTGCGCTTGTTATTTCATGAAACATGCTCAGATCATGGAAAATGGCATATCATAATTTACAGCAGATTCTCATGATTGAAATGTGTGTAAATAATACCTAGATCCATGAATTTAAGAAATCAGCTGGAATGCTCCATTGAACACTTGGCAAGCAGAATGTAAAACCTAGAGAATTTCTTAATATTTTATCTTTTTATATAACTTTTTTTTTCTTCTAATAATTGTATCATTTAGGTTTGGAATGCATCCAACCTTTTTGATCAACTCCTTACCAGTGCTGCCTAGTTCCTCTAAACCTTTTCTCTCTCTCTCTCTTTTCTGTGGTTTTGAGCTTAATTTTGTAATTTGCAGATAAATAGATTTTTTTTTTTTTTTCATAATTTATGAAAAATGTTTTTGTGCCATGCATTCTAATATGTCAGAGTAATTTGAAATGTCTCAACAAATAGAATAAAATAAATATAATTTTTTGGAGCTTTGATTTGATTACTTCAAATTTAAAAATTTAAAACAACAGTTTCAACTTTAAAGAGCTAAAAGAAGGGCTATCTTGGTTCCAAATGCTGTAACTTTTGAATACTGCATGATATCACCACAAAATTGAACTCACTTACAGCACAAATGTTGGGGAACATGACCAAAAAGATTGACTGTCTAATAAGAATGATATAAAATATTTTCTCTTGGCGTGTTTCATTTGTTTCTCAACACAAGCATATTCAAACACAAACATTTTTTCCCCTTAAAAAATATTGAAAAAAAGTTATATAAAATGATACCTACCTTGTAACTGTCCTTGCTATGGTCTTGGAGATATGAGTCATTATTTTTGTGTATGGCACATTCACTCACGTAGTCAAGAGCTAAACAAAAAGACCCCTTTTGCTACAAAATACTGTAACTTTTGAATACATTATGCTCTCACCAAAACAGCTAAGATTCTGGGAAACATTATCAAAAAAAGTTTTTTCCCTCTTTCCTTATTTCTGTCCGGAGATATTGAATGTCAGATAAGACAGATATGAAAAAATTATCTTGAGCACTCAAATCTTTCTTACAGTTTTGTCAGTGATTTCTCAGCTGAAGAATGTCCAAATTAGTTTTTTTTTTTCCTTTTGAAAGTTCAGAAAGTATTTTTTATCAAACAATACCAACCTTTAGACTCTACTTGCTACAGTCTTCATGTTATGAATCATTATTTTTGTGTGTCACTTTGAAAAAAATACATTGAGTGAGGCAAAAATAGCCTCAGGGCTTAAAGGGTTAATATAAACACAAACTTAACTCCAAACCTGCAACTGGTTTCTAAACAAATGCATTCTTTTCTCTTTTTAGTTTTTTTTTTTTTCGTTCACATGATGTAAGTGCTCTCTGTAATGGCTGCCTATTAAGTTCTGTTTCAGTTACAAATACTACTTTTAAGGCTCTTAATGGTTTAGCTCCTGCATACCTAACTAGTCGCTTACCACGCTACAATCCATCATGCTCCCTAAGGTCATTAAACACTGGACTTTTGGTACCTAGGATAGCAACGTCCACTAAAGGTGAGGTAAAGCTTTTTTACATTTGGCTCCAAAACTCTGTAATACTCTGAACAGCAGCTATGCTAATTGTCTCTATTTGCTGCTCTGTTTGGAATCCAGAGGTAAATAGGAATTCCGATAGTCATCCTGAAGGGAGAAAATGCAGTGGCAGAAAGAAAAGAAAAGCCCACGTTTGTTTGTGTTTCACACTCCTGTCCATTTGGTGGCGGCAATGAACTAAAGCTGTTTGACAAACGCCGACAAACATTAGAAGAAGAATCCAGGTGTCCTGCATTATTTGCCTTTGTTTGTTTGTTCATATTATAGCTACAATTATCTCTGGTACCTTTGTAGATTTGATAGCTTTGTTTGCTGCTGTGACTTAAAGACCTGCTGCTGCTCATCTCATTGCCTCACAACTGTTTGTTAAGGAAGCCAGAGTATTGGAAATTAAATACCTCTCTATTACAAAATACTTAATATTGTTTGAGAGTAAGAGCAAGTATTCTTTTAAAACATATACTAATAAAAAGTGAAAAATTGTTAAAAGATTACCTACTCGTTATCTCCTAAAGATTTTTTTTCCTCCACAAGAAAAACTGGCTTAAATCTCTCTTGTTTTTCTCTTTTTCTAGTTGAATTTAACTCTCATCCCTCAGGCTTGTGAACAACATAGGAATTTTATTATGCATTATGATTATATGAATATTATGATAATTCAAATATATTTTAAGCTTTATCTTATACTATGATGTTCACAAACCTGTTAAAGTGTTTTTTTTTTTTTTGTCATTATGATTATTATGTTCAAAAAACAACCATCTTTCCCTAAGCTTGTATGTAATTATAAGGTCTGCAATAATAATAATAAAAAAGAAGATCAGAGCGACAGGTGCACAAACACCTCATACCATCAGTAACTCAACAACCCTACCTAGTACACTTTCCTCCATGTTTGCAATGTTTGCTCGAAGGAGACATTGATCAGCTACTACTTATGGTCTCTAACCAATGGCCTGATGGTTATAGAGTCAGACTTGTCACCTGAAGGTCATGGGTTCGAGTCTCAGTATCAGCAGGGATTGTAGGTGTGGGAGTGAACGACCAGCTCTCTTTATAATACCACTTGAGAAGGATTTACTCACAAGACCAAGCTTTTCTCCTTCATTCTGCCATCAGCTCACCACAACCCCTGTGTGCACCAGCTGTGGAAATTGCGGGCCAAACTTTGGGTGAGGAACATACACTTTCCACCATTCCTACATGCAAACAATTGTTTAGCTGTCTATATTTGAAATTTTATTTTCAAGCTTGTTTTAATAAACATATAATGTTTCAGATTATTTGGATAAATTGTCACATTTTATGTTCTTTATTTATTGAAAAGGCAAGTTATTCCACATCATTCCCAGTCTTCTTCATAGAATGCAAATTGAAGAACAAATAGTTTGAAATGTAGGATATGCAATGCACCATGAAAAAGTAAATTCAAAATGATAAAACATTAATGTTTGTCCAGAGTTGTAAAGCAGAGGCCAGTTTAAGCCAATTCATTATTAAAATAATAAAAGTAAAGAAAAACAAAACCACAAACTGAAAAAGAAATGTTCAGTTTACAATGGCATTTTTGAAAGCAGTCTGTAAGAACAAGTAATTGAAGTCAAAAAGTATTATATTTGTGATTATTACCTGTGATTATAGCAATGGTGAGTAAAGTATTGTCAAACATGGCGACATCCATAGAGCTAAAAGTTTTCTGACAAATGAACACAACAGTCGAGGCATGACTTCATCTGTTAAATCTGAACCAGCAGCAGCTTTTATAACTGGAGTAGATAGGAGTCACACAGAGCACAAATCTTGAAAAGAGCAGAGAAAAACTAATATTGTTTGTGGTTTGCTCAGTTAGATGCTTCCACAGATGCGTGATGTGGACTTAAATCATGGTTCTTCAGTAGATGACTTCAATTTGATGGTTGAGTCCTTATTTAATGTTGGAAATAATTGAAGAGATTAAGAGTGCAATCATTCAGAGTAAAATATACATTTTGCTAAAATATATAGGTTTAATATTCTACATGTTGTATTTAAGAGAGCAGTAACTGTAAAAGGGGTATCCAGGTAATTGCCACAGTTGTCAGACTGCTATGTTCATTTACTATATTCAGATGAGTGAACACTTGTTCCCCATTCCAGTTAACATATAGTCTGTGTTTTGTTTTATCATTAGAAATGATTTATGTTGTAGTTTTTTTTATTTTATTTTAGAATGTGATGTTTATATTTTAAACCTCTTTTTTTGGCAAATGTGTAGCACAGCCTACAGAAATACATTCACTGTGTTTGTTACATTGACTAAAGTTTTCACATTGTTAGGAGGACAAAATTAGGCTTCATCAGTTTACAAATCCACAGAAATGGATACGCACAGATTGTGAATTTATGGGTTAGGATTCAAAAACCAAACATGGTTTACAAAATCTGAGCGCAAGGATTGGAAATTCATGGGTACACATTAATTAATCCGTGGACACGATTTGTTAAACCGAGTGAACAGTTTAAGAATTCTCCTCCGTCAGATCTGAAATTAATGTAAGAAAGTTACCATAAAAATAATTGTGTTTTATGTTAAACATAGTTTAACAGACCAATGAAATAAATGCTGTTTGGACATTTGTATCTTGTATATGCCATAACAGTGACTGCATAGTTAAAGTCTGACGATAAGAATGAAATGAACTTTAACAGGCAGTTTATAGTTTATTTACTGTTCTCTTAGCTTGATGTCACATCCAGAGACAGTGCGCGATAAATCCGACCCGACAGAAAATAGGAAAAATAGGATACAGGCTTATAGGTGCACCCACTGTGAGCTGACAAGGTGTCAGTATGTTCATCAGGAGATGTTTGAGTCATAAATGGTCAAATAAAAAGGCTATTGTTACGTTTATTTTGAGGAAAAAGTTGCATATAGCCCCTTTAAGCTGTTCAATAGTTATCAAAAAAGACATACACAATGAGTGATTAAAACACAATAGGCAAGTGTGGTGGCTACATAAAAGATTGGAAGTTATGAAAAGAAATGATGAGTTGCTCCTAAGTTCTTTAGCACAATTTAGGTGTATACATGAAAGGCAGTTTCCTGCGTCATACTGTGAACGTAAGGACGTGTTCTGTGAGGAACAAAAAGGTCAAAAGGGTGTAGAAGGAATTTTTCAGGCTCTGTCTTGAGTGGGGGAGCCCACTAACCAAAATCTCCAATGATTTTTCATATATGATATTCATGATGTGCATCTCTTTGACCATTAATCTTGATTATTTGCCCAAATTGACAATCTCCTTCCTTATCATTATCAAAAGGTGTTCTTTTGTGTTAATGTTGCAAATTGTTCAAAGCTCCTAGTTAGTGATTAGGTTTGCTTAAAGCAGATTTATGATGGGGCCTCTTGTGGAATTTGGGTCCGTAGAAGTGTTTTAAACTCTTATTGAATCTCCTGAATTGTCTGATTCACGCTGAGACGCTACATAGATGAGGGGAAAACGGGGGGGGGGGGGGGGGGGGTACACAGTCCAGAGTCATACACTGATAAACCAACACTGAGATAAACGCTTAGAATTACGACCAAATGGAACAATAAGACTTCGCAAGGTGGCTGTGTGTGTGAGTGGCTTAAATGCATGTGGGTAAATGATAAACAGGTGTATGCAGCAATCAGTTCAGTGGGAAACGAGGAGCAGCTGTGTGCAGTGATTGGTGCAGTGGCTTATGGGGATTGAAGTCCAGAATGTGTGTGCAAGAGTTCATGATGAGATAGACCAGATACGTGACAGAGCCCCTCCCCAAGGAGCGGCTTCCAGACGCTCTAACCACCTAATACAACCTGGAGGGTGGTGGAGCGGAGGTGGAACAGGGGGAGGGATGGAGGGCCAGGTCCATGTAGGGGTACTGGAACCCCGAACTGAGGCTGAGCCGACGGAGGGAGAAGCCATGGCGGAGGAAGGGTTGGCTCCTGCATGGGGCCGACCGACGGAGGTGGAGCCGGTGGAGCCCGAGGCGGAACCGGAGAGTCGATGGTCCTGGGTGACACAGAGGATCCGGAGGGCCAAGGCGGAACCCAAGGGTCTGGCGACCCCGGCGGAGATGGAGGTCCGGAGGTACGCAGCGGAGCCGGAGTGACAGAGGATCGAGGCTGTGCCCACGGGAGGGAGGAGGTCCACAGAGCCGGCAGGACGGAGTGACGAGGCGCAGCCGGAGGAGTAGAGTCCAGAGGCGAAGGTGGGGCGACGACTGACCGGGGCGGAGCCGGAGAGACGATGGAGCCCGGAGGAGCTGGTGGGCCGACGGCCGACAACGGAGACGAGGGAGCACAGAGCCGGGGTGGAGCCGCAGGGTCGGAGGGCCGAGGTGGAGTCCAGGATTCTGAGACTGGAGGTGATGGTGAGGGATCCCTCAGTCTGGACACCGATGGAGACTGGCAGTCCCACGGCAAGTCCTCTGCACCGAAGGTGGGATGTGGGTGAGCAGAGAGACTGTCAGGAGACAGAGGTGGCAGGACTGGAGCAGCAGGGAGGGTGGGTGGGAACAGTCCATGCATGAGCTCCGTGACCAGAACCGGGCAGACAGGAATCTCAGGACGACTGGATGGAACCAGCGAAGTCTCTGGAAGGCTGGGCTGAACCAGCGGAGTCTCTGGAAGGCAGGGCGGAACCAGCGGAGTCTCTGGAAGGCAGGGCGGAACCAGCGGAGTCTCTGGAAGGCTGGGCTGAACCAGCGGAGTCTCTGGAAGGCAGGGCGGAACCAGCGGAGTCTCTGGAAGGCTGGGCGGAACCAGCGGAGTCTCTGGAAGGCAGGGCGGAACCAGCGGAGTCTCTGGAAGGCTGGGCGGAACCAGCGGAGTCTCTGGAAGGCTGGGTGGAACCAGCGGAGTCTCTGGAAGGCTGGGCGGAACCAGCAGAGTCTCTGGAAGGCTGGGCGGAACCAGCGGATTCTCTGGAAGGCTGGGCGGAACCAGCGGAGTCTCTGGAAGGCTGGGCGGAACCAGCGGAGTCTCTGGAAGGCTGGGCTGAACCAGCGGAGTCTCTGGAAGGCTGGGCTGAACCAGCGGAGGCTCTGGAAGGCTGGGCGGAACCAGCGGAGTCTCTGGAAGGCTGGGCTGAACCAGCGGAGTCTCTGGAAGGCTGGGCGGAACCAGCGGAGTCTCTGGAAGGCTGGGCTGAACCAGCGGAGTCTCTGGAAGGCTGGGCTGAACCAGCGGAGTCTCTGGAAGGCTGGGCGGAACCAGCGGAGTCTCTGGAAGGCTGGGCGGAACCAGCGGAGTCTCTGGAAGGCTGGGCGGAACCAGCGGACTCTCTGGAAGGCTGGGCTGAACCAGCGGAGTCTCTGGAAGGCTGGGCTGAACCAGTGGAGGCTCTGGAAGGCTGGGCGGAACCAGCGGAGTCTCTGGACGACGCTCTTGTGAAGCGGGCTCTGGACGACGCTCTTGTGAAGCGGGCTCTGGACGACGCTCTTGAGGAGCGAGCTCTGGAGAACTGGACGACCCCAGCGGAGATTCAGGAGGGCTGGGCGTCTCCAGCGGAGACTCTGGAAGAGCAGGCTCTGAGCGAGGGGTCACTGGAGGGCGCTCTGGTGGCGCAGTCACTGGAGGGCGCTCTGGCGGCGGAGACTCTGATTTGACGGTAGCCATCTTAGGTGCAGACTCTGGCGTGGCGGCCATCTTGCGTGCAGGCTCTGGCGTGGCGGCCATCTTAGCAGCAGGCTCTGGCGTGGCGGCCATCTTTGCAGCAGGCTCTGGAAGGGCAGACATCTTGTGAGCGGACTCGACCTCACCCACAGTAAACGGAGATTTGCAGTGAAACATGACAAAGTCTATATACTGTGCGAGAGTCCAGCTGGGGTCTTCATCAGGTAGGTTGGAACTGATAACGGGGTCGAGTCCGCTCCAAAAGCACTCCTTGACCATGGTCTCATCACATGATGCCAGGTGGCTATATGTGATGAACTCATCAACATAATGCACAATGGAGCGGCCATTTTGAAAAATGCTGCAGAGCACACTTACGGGGTCGATTAAACCTCCTGCTAGATCCATTTTTGGTCGGTTGTCCTGCTGATGAATAAAGCCGCTGGATCCTTGTAGTGGCGAAGTCTTCTGTCACAGAGAGGGTCAGACTGAGACGTGCGGATCCATTTGCAAGGCTTTATTGAGAAGTGTCGACAGGCAAGAATAATCACCAGAAAACAGGAACAACGTAGGTAATCCGGGAAACAGTTCGATAGACATGCAATGGTCGCAATGGCAGGAAGCAGGAATCATCAACGGGGTACACAGTCCAGAGTCATACACTGATAAACCAACACTGAGATAAACGCTTAGAATTACGACCAAATGGAACAATAAGACTTCGCAAGGTGGCTGTGTGTGTGAGTGGCTTAAATGCATGTGGGTAAATGATAAACAGGTGTATGCAGCAATCAGTTCAGTGGGAAACGAGGAGCAGCTGTGTGCAGTGATTGGTGCAGTGGCTTATGGGGATTGAAGTCCAGAATGTGTGTGCAAGAGTTCATGATGAGATAGACCAGATACGTGACATATATATATACATGCAGTTTAAATTGGCAAATCATATGCAAAACTACATATTAAACAAAAATTAGGGTAATAGAGTTTCTGATGTAGACAGACAGAGATATGGAAAGCCCCAAAAGCAATCTTTCATGGCTTTTTTAGATGTAAATACAATTCTGAAATTGTTCATTTGTGATGAAAAAAAGAATAACAATAAAAGTCTATTCCTTGAAGCAAATAAGAAAAGTAAAAGTGAATCAAATAAGAGCATTTCATCGACTAACAAAATAGCAAAGCATTCATTAAAAACAGGGAAGTAGCACCCAGTTGAAATGTTAAATTTCAGTACATTTGTGTTTTCTAATTTCACATTAGTGTTGAATTCTCTTTAGCTTCCTGAAGAAGAAAGGTGTCTACATGTAAAAAATAAAATAAAATACTGTCCTTCACTAAAAGAGATAGTGATACAAACTTTGAAAAAGTGAAACTTTATTCGCTGTGAAAACTACAGAAGATGTTTTTTTCCCCGTCTCATGTTAGAGCTGATTAGGACAGATTTATACAGAAGAGATTCTGTTTTCCTACTCATTATTGTGTCAGGTTTGTTGAGGATGCGGCATGAGTCCTGAAAGATGATCTACTTACTATGAATCCTTTTGGTATGCATGAGTAGATTACGTGAGTAAGTGAAACTCTTCCCACATTCAGTGCAGTGATACGGTTTCTCTCCAGTGTGGATCCTCTCATGTGCTTTCAGATGTTCTGACCGACTGAATTTCTTGTCGCAGTGTGAACACTTGTAAGGTTTCTCTCCAGTGTGGATCATCTGGTGTCGTTTTAACTGTTGAGCTGTAATAAAAGTCTTCTTACACTCAAAGCACATGTGATCTCTCACACCAGTGTGTGTCTTCTGATGAACTTTTAAACTCTGTAGTTGTGAAAAACTCTTTCCACATACAGAGCATGAATATGGTTTCTCCTTTGTATGAACTCTCAGGTGCCTCTTCAGGCCTGTAGCCCAAATAAATACTTTTCCACAATAATCACATGCATGCATCTTCTCTCCAGTGTGGGTGTTCATGTGCATCTTCAGGGTTACTTCTAGTTTAAAACTCTTCCCACAACGATCACATATGAATGGCTTCACTTCAGTGTGGATGTTCATGTGTTTCTGAAGGTATGCAGTTTGTCTGAAACTCTTCCCGCATTGATCACATGTGAACGGTTTCTCTCCTGTGTGAATCTTCATATGAACATTGAGGTTCTGTTTGTATCTGAAACTCTTTCCACATTGATCACATTCGTGCAGTTTTTCTCCAGTGTGGATCTTCATGTGGTCCTTAAGCTGTCCTTGTTGTATAAAACTCTTCCCGCACTGATCACATGTGAAGGGTTTCTCTCCAGTGTGGATCTTCATGTGGTGCTTAAGCTGTCCTGTTTGTATGAAACTCTTTCCACATTGATCACATGTGAAGGGTTTCTCTCCAGTGTGGATCATCAAGTGAACATTGAGATTTCGTTTGCTCTTCAAACTCTTTCCACACTGAGTGCAGGTGAAACTTTTCTTGCCTCTTCTTTTCAGTAAAGAAATACTTTTAGTCTGTGAGCGAGTTTTTTCTCCAGTTTTGACACGTTTTACCTCCATCAGATCTGAAATAAAAAAGTAAAACAATTACAATATAAATCAAGCAAAATTTGGAGTGAAAGCAGACAACAGCTACATAAAAGGAACAATTTGATGAATTTTTATAAAATGTTTTAAAACACAATATTAAGATTAATAGCTTATACAATAATGCTACAGTTCTGACAGTCTCTCAGATGGATATTTAATTTTCTAAAACAATTGTAATTGTACTTAATTTGAACCTGTTAAGTAACTATAAAACTGTTAAATTGTCAACCAATGGAAAGTTACATTTTAATGAAAATCCACTGGATATTGACTAAATATCTTTGTAAGTGTGGTTTCCCAGCATCGGTTCGATGACTAAAGAAATGTTGACCACCCAATGCTACTGATAACAATGACAAAATATGTGGGCGATCGCTGCTATTATATGAATTTATTGTATTGCAATAAATAGCACTTTAAAGCTGATGTTGAATCAGGACTAGTTAGCACAAAATGTATAACTGATATAGTTTAATAACAGCATTTCCTTATGGTTACATCTGAATTGGTTACAAAATGCATGTATTGGATGATGTAATTGTGTCCATTATGCATATAAAATATTACCTGGAAGCAGATCCCCAAGAAGAGAGCCAGAGAAAAGATAGAGCCAGTTAAGAAAAAGAGACTGAGCAACACTTACAATCTTCTTTTATCCCTTCCTTTGACCATGTGACTAAAAACCAGATGTGAGACATTCAAACTGACCAATCAGCAGATCACAGCTTTCCCCACCGTGTTAAATCACTACCAGCACCTCTGTGACTGCAGGAATTACACATTCGTAATTCCTGCGAAAATGACAGGAGCAGCTGTGGGGGCGGTCAGACACACACACACACACACACACACACACACACACACACACACACACACACACACACACACACACACACACACACACACAGACAGACAGACAGAAGGAGCGCACAGGCCTCTGTGTTAATGAGACAGTCAGTTTATAAACGTTTTTAAAGTTTTTTTTTTTTTTTTTTTTTTTGCAAACCTTACAACAACAACGATCATTCTTGGACAAATGTAGAGGGAAAATCAATTTCTTTATTGATTGTTTTCTTTATTCTGATGTTTCTCGGGTTCAACCATATAAACGTGTGCTCTTACACATGTGAAGAGGTCATGAGAGCGAGAGCGAGGTACAGATATAGAGAGAGACGGAGGATTAGTGAAGAGATCATATTATTGATGAATCATCTATCAATTCACTGGAAAAGAGCCAAATGTTCACATAGTAAAAAAGCATTTTATATACCTCCATCAAATTACATGTACGGGTACTTTTACATAAACACTACCAGTTAAACGTTTTTGGACAGTAAGATTTTTTATGTTTTATAAAAAATTATTTTCTGCTCACTAAGCCTGCATTTATTTGATCCAAAATACAGCTAAAGCAGTAATATTGTGAAATATTTGTACTATATTTAAAATAACTGCTGTCTATTTGAATACAATTTAAAATGTAATTTTCCTGTGATTTCAAAGCTGAATTTTCAGCATTACTCCAGTTTTCAGTGTCACATGATCTTTCAGAAATCATTTCTAATTTACTGATGTGCTGCTCAAAAACATTTAATTAAAAACTTTTTGATTGGTAGTATAGGTTTTCAAAGTCAATCATGACTTCTAACAATTATGAAAATAGTTTAGTTTATCTGTAAAATGTTTCATCTTCTGCTTCGTCTTATCATTGAGGAAGAATTGGATGAAGGAAGTACTCTACTGGATGACACCAGCATTGCTGCACTAATTCTAAGAACTCCTCCCAAGTTTTTAGCATTTTCAACGGGGAGGCAATGGAACAGAAGACCTTACTACAAGCATGACATCAACTAACCAAAGCCATCTGCACCCATTTGCAGAACAGTCTTTCGACACAGTTTTAACACACCTCTTCCTTAAAAAACGTTGTATTTAGTGATCAGTAAAACCTTTTTAGTCCAGCAGCCAGCAGATTTGAGTCATTTTATTTATTTATTTTTTTTTATTATTTTATTATTACTGGTTTTATTAATATTATGTTTATGATGTTTTGTTTTTGTTCTATTGATAAAGGTATATGTTAGGGTTGTCTTGTTGGTGTACTGAATGTTTTGATATGAATGAATATGAATTCATACACATTTGTGATCCTGGAACACAAAACCAGTCGTAAGTAGCACAATAGCCAAAAATACATTGTATGGGTCAAAATTATCGATTTTTATTCTGTCACATTTATTATGTAGAGTCACATTTGTCCCAAAAATACATTGTATGTGCACATTTGGATGTTTTTGATGTAATATTTTTTTTTACACATTTTGTAAACAGTATGAATTTGCTGTACTTACTAAAACGTGTACATTTCAAAATGTATTTGTTAAAAATTTATTATTTGCATATTTAAATAAACAAAATGTGTATTTGAAAACAAAGTAATTTTATAATGTAGTTTTATTAAGTAATTTTATAAGAAAATACTGAGGTTAATTAATATAAATAATTAAACCAACTGTTGGGTCACTTTTAACCCAACTGGATTTGAACCCAAATTATTGGGTTAAAATAACCCACAGATGGGAAGGTGCTATGCCAACCCAAAGTTGGGTTACTAGTTGGGTTATTTTTAACCCAATACTGTACAGCAGTTACAGTCAGATTAAAATTTACTGTTTAGATTATTTTACAGTTTTTCTCAATTGCTTAAACACGTTTCTTGAAATTATGCCTCTTATTTGCGAAACTCTAAACACAAATCCACAACTCCTAACTCAATTCCCCAAACTTCCTATACTGAGGTCAAAATGAAGCTCTCCACTCAAAACAATTCAATCTTGCTGAAAAACCAAACTTTGCTCTCAGACATGACACACAAATCCTCAAACACACACACACACTACAACACAGTTTTACACACTGATGAGATAAATTCAAAACAATACTACAAAAACAATACAAATAAAAAACTCTTCACATGATGAACACAACAAATCTATGCCTTTGTAAGTGTTTTATTCCTTAATTTAATGTACTGTAGAGTACTCCTACTCTTCCTCTTCAAAATTACACATTACTGTAGGTGGGATACTGATTGAAAAAGACTGGATAGGATTCACAGTTACACTTGTACTAGTGGTCTGACAAAAAAATATAAATAAAATAAAAACACACAACATCATTGTGAAACAGAAAAATAAAAAGAAATATGGGCACAAAGGTGAAAATAAAAATTAGAAAGTCCACTGTCAGAATTTGTAACTCCTGCGTTGTCCTCTGTCTATATATGCGTTCCAATTGAAGGTTCAAGAGATGTACCTTTGAGATATTTCAGAGAACTGCTTTATCATTGGTTGATCTAAATTATCTTCATTAGTGAAAGTCAAGATTCACTTGAATAATTCATGGCAAATTTACAAAAAGTCTAATAGAAATGTGTAGATTATATGATAGACAGTTTATGACAACTAGATCAAAAATTTTGCAGTTAGGTATGACTTATACGATGAGCTAATGACTTGATGTTTTGAGGGGTAAGACTATTGCACAGAGAACTAGAGTACAGTATATAATACATTTTGAGCAACATGACAATAGCAACTGATAATGTAGGAAACCGCAGACAAATGTAAATAATCAGGTGTATGAATGTACCAAAGCAATCACAAGTTGATCAGAAGAATGAGAAGCTTTTTATGATGTGCACAAGAGACTAGATGATGTGGATGTTGAACAAGTAGTTTTGACAATTTCACAAAGTGACTGAGAAAAACTTTTATCCTTTTATCTCCATCGAAGTTTCTGATTGGTGTGTGCTAAATTTGGACTCCTAGTGTTTCCACTTAGGTAATTGTGTGCTAATTGAGCTCAAACTTCGCAGACTCGAGTGAACAATATTGAATGCTTGTGCTTTCTAAATGAGCACATGGTGTAAGCACTGAGAAATGTAGGGATTTGTGTGTAGAGTTTTGCAGTAACAGTTCACCAAATATAACTCATGTGTCAAAGCAGGGAATAGTGTTTATTGTTTAGGGAAATGGATGTGCTTTTTCAAAAATGGCGTTATAGTTTTGAAATTTTAGTTCAAAAGACTGGTTATAGTGTTTTAGCAATTGAGAAAAACTGTAAGACAAAAGACTCAAGTCACATCTGTCATGACTCTGGGTTGCGATCCTTTCCCTCCTCCTCCAGAGGGCGCTGTTTCCCTTCCTCCCGCACTTCACTCCCCTGATTGTGTACACCTGTATTGTGATCATGACACTCGTCTCACCCACACCTGTTCACAATTATACGGACTATAAAGCTTCTCATCTTCCACTCCTCATTCTGGCTGCATTGTTTCCTGTTTGGTCTGTATCCTTGCTCCCTGAAATCCGTGTCCTAGCTTGTGTCTTGTTTCCTGTCGTGTGTGCCGTGTTGGCCTTTTGTTTGTGTTTGTTTGTAGTGATGGGAAAATTAAGCTTTTCAAAGCACCGAGGCTTTCCCCTCAACTGTATCGTAAAAAGGTTCGTTACTCGAAGCTTTTCAACATATTGCACACTAATGACATCTTGTGGACAAAGGTGGAAAAATTAGCTTTAGATCTTTTGCCCAGATCTTAAAGCGATTTTGGACAGTTTCATCAAACACATCAATTGGTGCTATGTCAGAAAAAAAGTAAATTTACTCCTATTGATCTGTAAAT
This sequence comes from Garra rufa, assembly GCF_049309525.1. Taxonomy (NCBI): domain Eukaryota; kingdom Metazoa; phylum Chordata; class Actinopteri; order Cypriniformes; family Cyprinidae; genus Garra; species Garra rufa. Next base: position 6,196,120 of record NC_133367.1, on the reverse strand, counting down.
AAACATTTTAATAAAATGATACAAGTATAAGCATGGTTCATGTAGGCATATATGTTCAAAGTAGATTAAGAATACTGTTGACTAATATTAGTATTAATTAGAAGTGCTTGTGATGCAAGGATAACTACAAAATGAATATGCACAAAACTACACATGTACATATTTATTCGTATTATGATTTATTCTTAACAAAAAGTGAATGACACTTGATACTTGCACAAGGGGTTTGAATCAGAATATGAAGCAGTCACGTGGTTGTGTGCGAAAACGAATCAAGCTCCGGTACAGTGCTTCACTGTGAGATGTTTCGTTTTTTTGATACAAGCTTCGAAGCTTCGGTGTCACATCACTATTTGTTTGTTTATTGACAGAATGCAGCCAGCATTTATGGGTCCAGCAGGGAAGTTTTTTTTCAAAGCAGCGATGCCCGCCCACTCTGTGCTCGATGCGGCGGCGACCGCTCTTTCTGTTCCTGGCGCGGCGGCGACTAAATATTGTTTGGGTATAAGGACAATTATTATTTTTAAAACACATACTAATAACCTTCATACTTTAAATTGAGAGTTGTTTAAATTCAAGTTGTAAATTCTCTATAAATTTCAGTAAAGAAATTTCCAAATCAAAAGGGATTACAATATGCAACATTATTAAAAGAAATGAACCATATCTCACATGTGTGATCTCTCCAAATGTATTGAGAAAATCACTTTTACAATTTAAAGGTATTAGCAATGCATATAACTAATAAATAATTTAGGAAATTCACAAAATATCATAATGGACCATGAGCTTTACTTCATATCCTAATGATTTTTGGCATAAAAGTAAAATGTATAGTTTTGACCCATACAATGTATTGTTGGCTATCGCTACAAATATACCTGAGCTACTGAAGACTCCAGTGCTCCAGGGTCACATTTATTGATGATATATTGATTTTATTCTAATGCTGCTGTGAAGAATAAACATGATTATCACTTTCTTTTTGTTCCTCAACTCTAGTCAGAAATAAATATGTAATTCCTAATAAAGTTGATGAAATTAACTTTAAAATAACTGATATCATTCAAGTAATGACTTTATTAGTAAGTTTAAAGAAGGGTATCCATCATCATGTTGTTTTTGTAAAAAGGAGTCAAAATTATTTTGGACCCAAGTTTCAGTGTTTATTTTTGATCTGTTTTATAAGTGTGTTCTGATAACTGATACAATGGTCTTGCGTTACTGGTTTATTGGAGATGGATAATATAATCAAAACTCTTAAATACCATATACACAAAGCAAAATACATGTCTACTATACTGAACTGTAGACTGCTTTCCACTGATTTAAAGATCTTTAATGGTTCTAATCTTACAATATAGAACAATCATAGAGTATGTACTTAATTTCAATAAGTACTTAAGAAGCACTAAAAGAGTACCTACTCATTATCTCTTGAGTATGTTATTCATTTCTTTATTTTATGTGTGCAAAACTGGCATAACCCATTTTCCTCCTTTTCTTCTTGAATTTAACTGTCGGGCTTATAAACAACAACAACATATACATATTTAATATTATGATTATCCAAAGAAATTTAACTTTTTTTTCTGTGTATGTAATCTATCACTATGATGTGCACAAACCCTTTAAAGTTAAGTTGTTGTTTTTTTTTTTCATTACGATCATTATGTTTATTGTTAAAGATACAACCATCTTTCCCTGAGCTTGTATGCTATTATAAGTTCTGCAGTAATAATAATAAAAAGAAGATAAAATCGACAGGTGCACAAACATCTCACAACATCAGTAACTTCATTACAAGCTAAAACTCGAACCTGCGACACCTAAAACGCAATGGTGCTACATGTCAGTGCCTTCTTTTTCTCAAGCCGCGCTTTGCTTATCCACTTTTCTTTTGTTATTCTGATTCTGATTCAGGATTTTGAGGACAGTAAAGACAGGAATGAATAAATAAGCTCAAAATATCAGAGAATAAATTACATTGAGAGTAAATAAGACAGCTGTGGTATTTGTCATTTAAAACTTAAATTACATAAAAAACAGTGTTATAAATGTTGAATAAGAGTAGGCTTACAGAAAGCCATCAATTATAAAGACTCTAAATTCATTAGTTGGTCTAATATTTCCTTAAAAATGTAGAATTTAAAATACATAAATTATAACTTCATTTTTGATTGTACAATGATAAGAAAATATTATTTTCAGGTCTAAATATAAGGTAAAGTGTTGTTTTGTCTTTTTCAAACCCACTATCTTAATTATTCATCATAACCCACAGGCTAACCGTATGAAATCATTCAATTTGAATTCATAGGCTATTGATTAAAGGGATATAATGACATTTCTTCAAATAAACATATTCGAGCATATTCTGCATTATCTGCAGGAGAGGGAGAATAGGAAGAAACAGCACTATTTTAGTTTGTGATCAGCTGTTAGAAGAAAGGAGGAGAAAGCAGGTGTGTTTGTGCATTACTTTCCTGTCCAGTTGGTGGCAGTAATGCACTAGATCTGTTGTTAACTGGACTTTGATTTTCTCCAAGATAAAGTCGTATCATGTGACAAACATTAATCATGAAGGACCACACAGGTGTGTTACAGCGATCACAAATAGGAAGTGTTTCAACTTCTGGATTCTGTTTCTACAGCACAAGATCGTCTGAACTACTGCAAGTAAGTTTGATTACTTTCACGATTACAGTTAATTAGAAGAATAAAGAACGTATTTCATATCTATATCTATATCTAAGCGTGTTTTGTTAAGTTATAACTTATATATGTCGTCAAAGTAACAAACGACCGGTGTTACGGTTTAACTGGTTACCGTGTTATCTGGTGACCCACTTGGGGACTCACTAAATTCCAGGGGTTTCATTACCACGACGTAAAATGGGCGTCCCTGTGGGCGTTGGGAAAACGCCCCTTTCAAAAAAAAAAATTATTAAGAGAGGTCACCGACCATGCGCAGTAAGTCAGTTTTTTTGCGCGGGCATTTCAAAACCTAGGAGGATCAGCACTGATGGATAATGAAGGACAACACAGTCATACAGGTTATTTTTATGTTTTAAAATCTTACATTTAAACGATTTTCGAAAACAAATAAACAGCCGTTATAGAAATGTAAAACGTGTAGCGTCTATTTACGAAAATAAATCATGGTTTACAACGGTATGGTGGACAGGTATTTCAAAATACTGTATATAAATATAAATATGAAGTGCAGGAAACCCCTGCGATTGTGGACAGGTATTTCAAAATACTGTATATGAATATAATTATGAAGTGCACGAAACCCCTGCGATTGTGGCCAGGTATTTCAAAATACTGTATATGAAAATAATTATGAAGGGCACGAAACCCCTGCGTTCGTGGACAGGCATCTCAAGACACTGTATATTACTTATGAAGTGCACGAAACCCCTGGGTTCGTGGACAGGTATCTCAAGACACTGTATATAAATATGAAGGGCACGAAACCCCTGTGAATGTGGAAAGGTATTTCAAGACACTGTATATAAATATAATTATGAAGGGCACGAAACCCCTGCGATCGTGGACAGGTATTTCAAGACACTGTATATAAATATAATTATGAAGGGCACGAAACCCCTGCGATCGTGGACAGGTATTTCAAGACACTGTATATAAATATGAAGTGCACAAAACCCCTGTGAATGTGGAAAGGTATTTCAAGACACTGTATATAAATATAATTATGAAGTGCACGAAACCCCTGTGAATGTGGACAGGTATCTCAAGACACTGTATATAAATATGAAGTGCACAAAACCCCTGTGAATGTGGAAAGGTATTTCAAGACACTGTATATAAATATAATTATGAAGTGCACGAAACCCCTGTGAATGTGGACAGGTATCTCAAGACACTGTATATTAAATATGAAGGGCACGAAACCCCTGCGATCGTGGACAGGTATTTCAAAATACTGTATATGAATATAAATATGAAGTGCACGAAACCCCTGGGTTCGTGGACAGGTATCTCAAGACACTGTATATAAATATGAAGTGCACGAAACCCCTGTGAATGTGAAAAGGTATTTCAAGACACTGTATATAAATATGAAGTGCACGAAACCCCTGTGAATGTGAAAAGGTATTTCAAGACACTGTATATAAATATGAAGTGCACGAAACCCCTGTGAATGTGAAAAGGTATTTCAAGACACTGTATATAAATATAATTATGAAGTGCACGAAACCCCTGCGATTGTGGACAGGTATTTCAAAATACTGTATATGAATATAAATATGAAGTGCACGAAACCCCTGGGTTCGTGGACAGGTATCTCAAGACACTGTATATAAATATGAAGTGCACGAAACCCCTGTGAATGTGAAAAGGTATTTCAAGACACTGTATATAAATATGAAGTGCACGAAACCCCTGTGAATGTGAAAAGGTATTTCAAGACACTGTATATAAATATAATTATGAAGTGCACGAAACCCCTGCGATTGTGGACAGGTATTTCAAAATACTGTATATGAATATAAATATGAAGTGCACGAAACCCCTGGGTTCGTGGACAGGTATCTCAAGACACTGTATATAAATATGAAGGGCACGAAACCACTGCGATCGTGGACAGGTATTTCAAGACACTGTATATAAATATAATTATGAAGTGCACGAAACCCCTGCGATTGTGGACAGGTATTTCAAAATACTGTATATGAATATAAATATGAAGTGCACGAAACCCCTGCGAACGTGGACCGGTATTTCATGATATATGAATATGAAGTGCACGAAACCCCTGCAATAGTGGAGGTATCTGAAGCAAATGGCTTTTCCCTAACTGCGCATGATCGGTGACCTATGCAAATTCTCAAATAGGCCACGCCTGCCTGGTGACGCAGTATCGATTACTCTGTACTGAAACCCCTGGAAAAAAGTGCATCCCGACCAACTTGCTGATTCAGGTCCTCCGCGCCAGATGTGATGGACCGAACGCTGCAGATTCGCCGATTTTAAAAGCACAAACTGACGTGATGTTAAACTGTCTAATAAACACACACTTGCTCATTACATGTTTTTGATATTCTTGTAAAGATAAAAAATTATTGGCATGATTGCCCGTAGCGGCTGAAATACGGAGAATAAACAAATATATCTGTTTGGCACGGGTTTCGAACACGCGATAAAAATAGTGGCGCAGTGAAGCATCAGTAATGAACGCACTGAGCTACCGAGCTGCTTCAATTTGGTCACGGATTTTTGGATTCAAGTCAGAATTTTATTCTCGGCGTGATATGCAGCTGGCTGAATCAAAGAAATGTACCCGTGTTAACTTGTGACCTGTGTTTACTGTTAAGAAAACGAATATTATAGTAAAAGTATATTACCATTTATGGTTTATGATGCTAAAGTACATTTCATGGAGTCCCAGAGAACTGTAAATGTCTATCTACTGTGGTTTCATTATAAAACGCTATCGTTAAACTATATTTACTATAGTAAAAACATGATACATTTTCTTCAGAGACAAGCTCATTTAATTAATATAAAACCTGACCTTATTTCCACGTTGTTTTTCTAGTATAAATACTTTGGGAACATGTGACTTGATTTTTTTGATTGAATGAAATGTAAATTCTAATTGAAACGCTACTTATAAATGTTACTTTGTAATCGTGTTAAATTGTGATTTGCGTTCGATAGCTGTTTTTTTTTTTAAGTAAACAGTATATAAAATATAGCCTTTTCTGTAGACAACAAGCTGCATGTAAATGCTTGGGTAAATGTACCCATTAAGCCCATAGCCCACTTTCAGGTTTAAAGTCAAATAAAAAAGGGAAAAACATATTTTATGCAAATTATGATTTTAAGCAATTCAGTGATTTGTTAATTCCCTGACTTTTTTATTGTATACAAATCACATTTGGCAATGTTGAGTTAGACCCACTTATGTACAAATTCACTAAATTCACTTTTTTTTAAAAGATAGGCTTAAATGGTACAGTGCCACAAAATGCATGCAAACTACAGTCAACACAAGCTTCTCTTGAATTAAAAAAACAAACAAAACAAAAAACATTTCTTAAATGTCTTCGTAAAGATATCTTATATATTTTTAAAAGAAAACATTGTCTTTTTTCACTATTACTCACTGTGGTACCAATTAGGCCCAACTTATGTTTTTTTTTTAAGGAGAAATCCCTCTAATTACAAACTTAGATCAATTTTCGGAGTGTGCTTTTACCTTACAAACCTTTTACCTTACATTACGTACTAATTTAATTTACAAATATATTTAGGCCTAAATTACACATTGTGTAGCACCATTATATAATGGGTGTCTGCTAATATTTGATCATACAAAACTGAAATATCTTAAAATCTTGACACAGGATTTTAACCTATATGTAATAGATTGCACATAGTATTATATGGCAGATGCAATCACAGCGAGCTATTGAACCACACTGGTATATGTACTAGCCCCTTTTTACACTGTGGCATAAGGTATGATTCTTTGAATTTGCCTGTGTTAACTTGTGACCCAGTGTTGTCTGTGTGAACTTGTTTGCTAGCCAAAATCTAATTTTACTGTTGCAATAAATTTAAGTTATTTCCAGTTAAAAATCTGCTTACAAATATTACTTGTCAAATCTCATTTGATTATAACAAAATCATGTCTATTAAAGTCACTTTCCAAAGTATTTATACAAGAAAAACGGCAAAAACGTGTAAATAACGTCATTTTTTATTAATTCATCAAACGAGACATTAGCTAGTCTCTGAAGAAAATGTACCATGTTTTTACTATAGTAAATAGTTTAACGATAGCGTTTGTAATTAAACCGCAGTAGCCTCAAATTTACTGTTATCTGGGATTCCATGAAATGTACTTTAACATCACAAACCATAAATTGTAATATACTTTTAATATAATATTCATTTTCATAACAGGTAAACCCAAGTCACAAGTTAACACGGGCACATCTCTTTGATTCAGCCAGCTGCATATCACGCCGAGAATAAAATCCGGATTTGTATCCAAAAAATTAAAGCAATTCGGTAGCTCAGTGCGTTCGTTACCGTCGTTTCATATAGAGACCATTTTTATCGCGTGTTCGAAACCCGTGCCAAACTGACTTTTTTGTTTATTTTCAGTATTTCAGCCGCTACGGGCGATCATCCCAATAATTTGTCATCTTCACAAGAATATCAAAAACATGTAATGAGCAAGTGTGCGTTTATAAGACAGTTTAATATCACGTCAGTTTGTGCTTTCAAAATCGGCGAATCTGCAGCGTTTGGTCCATCACATCTGGCGCGGAGGACCGGAATCAGGAAGTTGGTCACCAGATAACACGGTAACCAGTTAAACCGTAACACCGGGAAGCAAAAAGTTAATAGGTGCGTTCGAGATGCACTACACTAGCCTGCCGCCGGCTGGCGAGAGCAGCCGCTTGCAGTCGGGGGAGGAGTGAAGAGACGGCCGTCAAGTCGGACACTTATAGACGATGAGACTGTATTTCAAACATACACAAAAAAAAAAAGGAATAAAGAAAAAGAAGAAATGAAACTACATAAGATAAATAAATAAAAGAAAAAAGTTACCCTATCATTTATTCTATATGCTACAATCGTTTTGCTTTTTTGTTGATCATATCAAGTATGTGAGTTACTTTAATGTAATGAAATATGACGCTTATTATTTGTATCTTGGTTTTGTAGTTAGCTATAGGACATTTTTCAATTTTTATAAGCAGTTTATTCAGTGTAGTGAAGCCTCTCACAACATCCATTAAAAAACGGCCTCTGGTTGACCAGTTTTTTTTTGTTTGTTTTTTACTCTTATACAATAAGAATATATATTTACCATCGCCTAGTCTTCATTTTTATCAATAATGTTTTGTTTGAATATCAGATATTCGATATAAAGATTGATTACACACCTGAACTTTTTTAAGAAAAACACGCAGCACACGTCGTGCTTGTCATCACATAATCTGACCAATGAGAATAAAGTGTGTCGTCATCAAGGCTTTCGCAGTCGGTTTTAAGCAGCTGCAGCGCCTGACCTCTGCGACTGCTCTCGTTTTGCTCTCACGTTACTTTGATGGCACACGTGATCGAAAGGCGGCTGCAGCGCCGATCAAAGTCGGACAAATGATCTTACCAGAATGCATTGTTTTGTAAGGCGGCAGCCGATTTCTTTCGGCGCCGCATGAAGTCGAACGCACCTATTGATATTGATGTCAGAGACACATTGTCATGTTCAGGTCATGATGAGCATCTGATGGTCTTCAGAGACACAAAGATCCCAGTGTTGAGCAGTTTATCTGCAGTATGTCAGAGGAGCGAGGAAAGGACTCTCCGTCTGAGATGAGTCTCTCACACAAACAGAGGTAAGACTGAGTCTGTTTTCAACAAGCTGTGTTTTCTCTCACAAGTGCTTTGCAAAACAAATTAGACTTCCTGTGTTTTGAGATTGTCACAGGTTAAAACAGCTTGAAACAGGACTATTTAGTTAAATATGTTTGATTTATCATATGTGTTAAGTCCTGTACAACCGCAGAATTAAAATGTTTTACATTTTGGTTTCAGTTTGCACATTTATTCAGTAGAAAATGTAAATAATATGGTAACTTAAGTCAAACTGAAGTATCTTTAGCTGTACAGTGTTCTTTCTCTCTGAGTGTGCTTCATTTTACACATCGTTTCTGCTTAAAAGCTGTTGGTGTTCATCTTTTTTTTTAAGTTTATACTACACAGGTTTGCTGTGTTGGCCCATGGGTTGTGAGGCCCTATTATTCCATTAACGTAAAAATATTTAAACAGATTAAAATAAAATAAAATAGAAGTGCAGGTGAGCTTGAATAATTAAAATAAATTGATATACATGAAACACAAATACGTTTGGAAAGAGGGGGAAACCTGTGTTTTTTTGGCAGGGAGGATAGATAATTATTCAGGCCCGGTCCTTCGGGTGCTAGAGGATGCAGAAACAGATTTGTATTTGTGTTTGTGTTCTGTGGAGTAGCCAATCACAGTCATATCTGCTCATTTCTTTAACGCAGTGGCCAATCAGATGTGTTTAAGTTAGAATCCTTATTCAAAATGCTGGTGTTTTTCTTAACTGTTGACTTCTGCATGATTGTGAATCATCTCATTATAACAAAAAAAAAAAAAAAATCATTGTGCTGTGTAGAGAGCTTGATTGATTATAATGTAACTTTCTGAGATCACCATAAACTAATAGCAATAAATTATACGAAATACACTAGTCTACCTTTGACGTTGATCAAAACCTTTCATCAAAGTTGTCCTAAAACCAAAACAATACCCATTCTTGTCTTAGGCCAATTTTGATCCACTTCAAATATAGACCACTATATAATGGCTAGGCCTATACTGTATATACTCAAATAATACAATTTCAAAAACTTTGACTTTTTTATTTATTTATTTATTTTTTTTTATGCTTGTATTTCCCAGGATATGTCGCCCCTTGGGCACATGGTGGGATCAGATGCAACAAAAGTATTGTATAAGAGAGGTCACTGTCCCAACCTATTTAATCATGTTTTGTTAGCAAAATATGATCAATAATGCAAACTGGAAGTGAAATAATAATAGTTTTTCTAAATAGAAAAACTATTATTATTTCACTTCCAGTTTGCATTATTGATATTAGAGAAGACAGCTGTTTGTTTTTATGCAAAACTGTTCAAATGTGAATGTGACTCAGAGCCTGCTGTTGGCAATGGTTTTATTCTAGAATGGTTTTCTGGAAAACCTGTCAAGGGTGTCTGAAGAAGACAACCGGAAACTCAACAAGGCCTTGTGCTTAGAGGAATTGCTTAATGAAAGTTTGGCCAAAGGGCGGCTGCTGTTGAGCTGCCGCAGAGCAGTCCTTACACTCTTCCCAAAAAGGAGACTTGTGTGAGATCAAAAATTGACGGCCTGTCTCCAAGAAATCGGATCTAGATTGTGCTCTAAATTCTCTAGATCAAGAGTAGGCATTTGATCATGTTGAACTTATGTACTTGTGGAAAAAATTTGAATTGTTTGGTCTTTGCCAAGATTTTGTGAATATGATAAAAGTCTTGTACACTGATGTTGAGAGTCTGCTGAAGGTTAACAGTGGTTTATGCACTCCTTTCAAAGCTGAAAGAGGTGTCAGACCAGGATGTTCCTCGTCAGGAATGCTCTATTCAATAGCCATAGAGCCATTCCTACAGCAGATAAGGAGTAATCTGAGTGGTGTACAAACATCTGGTTGTAATTGTAATGTTAATTTATCAGCTTATGCAGATCATTTAATTGTAATGGTCAAATGCCAAAAGGATGAGTGTGAAAAATGGAGGAAAGGAAGGTTAAAATTTCCTGAAGGTTTACACTGGAACATAGAAGGTTTTAAATATTTGGGAATTTTTCTAGGTAATGAGAGTATTGTACAGAAACATTGGGATAGTGTTTTTGACAAACTTAAAGGGCGTTTGGTTAAGTGGAAATGTCCTATAAGGGGCAAATTTTAATTATTTATAATTTGATTGCTTCATCTCTATGGCATAAGCTTTCCTGTATTGATCTACCTCCAAATTTTTGATCAGATGTTCAAGCTTTATTTTTTATTTATTTTATTTAGTTACACTGGGTCTGTTTTATATTTGCCCAAAGAGGAAGGTGGCCAGGGGTTTGCAAACTTGCAGAGCAGGACAGCAGCCTTTCATCTGTCTGAATCAACTCGTTTCAGCTGGAGAGTTTGGGTGGTTTTCAGCTGGACAGAGCTCTTTTCTTGATGGACCCTTTAAAACTGGACCTTGCCAATGTCCCAGAGTTTTATTGCAACCTCTTTAGTGTCTGGAGTCTTTTTAATTATCAGAGGACAACTTCTACGGATTTTCTTTTTTGGTTGTTAAATGAGCCCATAATCCATGAAGCCCGATTGGACATTTCTGCTGGAGACCACACTAAAGTAATTTAGTATGTAAAATTTAAGACCACCACATTTAGTCGCTGGTAAAGGTGGCTGGTCCTAACTTCATGAACACTGAGCAAGTTGCTTTACAACTTTTTTTTTTTTTTTTTTCCACTTGTAAAGTTCATCAATTATTAACAAAGTTGTGGTCTGCTTTATCAGCTGAGGAGAGGAAATCTTTAGTAGACTTTCATACAGGGGCAAAGATTCCTAATGCTGAGGGCTCCTTTCAGATATGTTTTTTATTACCAAAACTAGATGATTGTATGGGGTAATAAAAAAAAAACTGGTAAATCACTGTGTTTACATGTTCTTTCAGTTAACGGAGCTTGAGTTTTGGTTTTTAATAAGAAGCTATTGAATAAGAAGGCGGATACGCCATGGCATTCTTTTTTTAAATTATTAGATAAGGAGGTTAAGCCTAAATGGAAAGTATTATATAAACCACCAACTCCAGTTGGAGATATACAGTGGAGAATTGTCCATGGTGCAATTGCAGTCAATGCTATTGTTTCTGTTTTAAACCCTGGAGAGAGTGTCCTTTTTGTTTTAAAAGAGAAACAGTCTGTCATGCTTTTGAGTGTTCCAGGTTAAGTCGTTTATTCTGTGTATTAAGGAGCTTTTTTGCCTGTTTTGATGAAACCTTTTCGATAGAAAATTTAATTTCAGGTATTAAATATGTAAAGAGGAAATATCATAACTGTCAATTACTGAATTTTATTGTGGGTCAAGCTAAATTAGCAGTGTACATGAGCAGAAAATAAAACATGATTGAACAGATAGCTGGACAAAATGTTGTTGTTTTGTTTTCTGCTCTTGTGAAAGCCATAATTTTAATTGTTTTAATTTCTACAAGTCAGTAAATGATCTTGCTTTTTTATTGAAATAGTGTGACAAAGGAGCAGTGTGCTCTGTTTTTGAAGGAAAATTGTTTTATTTTTGAATCTTGGTCAAACTGAACAGCAGGTTGTTTGCACAACCCAGTGATGGCAGTTTATCTGCAGTATGTTAGAGGAACAAGGAAAGATGAGATGAGTCTCTCACAGAAACAGGAGTAAGACTGAGTTTGTTTTCAGAGAATCATTTAAAACACTGCTGGAGTTTCAGATGTTTGCTGTTAAAAAAAAAAATAACTTCCTAATTAAAAAATAACAAAAAAGTAGCCAATAAATAATGAACATCTGAGAACTAAAAATCAGAATCATAATATTCTGCAAAGTGGTTTATTTTATCTAACAAAGAACATTGATCTAGAAATGCCTAAAATGCCTTGACTGAAGTCCAAATATTATTCTGTAAAAAATTTGCATAATTCTGTCCAAAGGTATACACAAAGAGAGGACGAGTCTTCAGTGAGTTGTAGTGTTGTCGTCATGTTGTGGAGACGCTGTGTGTTTGGATGCTAAAGCAAACCCGCTTTGTTTGAATCAGTGGTTAAGATTTATATATCATGCTGTTCCTGAGCCGTTCCTAACCAAAGGTTAGCTTGTGTACAGCACGCTTTATGGAGCTGCAGATCATACACATCTGAGCTATACACACCTAAATAAAATGTAAATGAAATACAATAAACCACACCTAAAAAAACTGTATTTTATGTTGCCACTTCTGGACATAAGGTTGTTACAGTGAAGAAGAAAAATTATAACTTTATAAGATTGTATCTGAAAGGTGAGAGAGTTGCAAAAAGAAAATTACCAGTGTAAAAATATTAGCTCAGACTTGGACTTAGGGTGAAATGGATATGAAAATTATGATGACATTGTTACTGTTATTGTTACACCCAATAAACAAAGCAAATACCTTTATAGTGCCATATGGTGCCTTTAATTGAAATATACTAACAGAACTGTGTTGCCCTAACATTTCTCAACAAGGACAAAGTTTTGTTCAGTTCGATCAGAAATGCTTTACAGAAATTGTTAAACAAATGTGAGTCTGTAAACAAGAATGACTGCTATCTTTAAAACTCTGCAAGCATTTCTGTGAAGGACTAGGGAGAATGAGTGGCAACATAAAACACAGATGAACATCCTGTAGTAAAGTTTCTTTTCTCTCTGTGTCATTAGTGTAAGATCTGGCTCACTTGTGTCCAGCTCTGTGTCTGTGAAGAGTGACTGCTCAAAGGAAGATGGCCTGCCAAACTTTAGTGAAGTAACAGCATCACAAACCAAATGGTATTTAATGGGTTCTTATTTTCATTCACCGGTAGACTGTATCAGTGAATAATTAACATGAAACTTTATCGTTTAAAAAGTTATCAAAATATTGTTTTTCTCTTTGCTAAAAATATTGACAAGATATTTTACTCATATTTACCCATGAAATGCAGTATTTTGATTTATTCTATTCAGCAACAGGCTTCAGAATGAAACCTTAGATCCAGATTTCCAGACTAACAGGAACCACAAGGACTTTACAGATGGTTTCCTGCGGATCTTCCAGGTATAAAAAAAGCACGACAAACAAATGTTATTTGATAGAATATTAGAAATGTTATTTCTCTGTTTTAATGAGAAATAATGTATTATTATTGAAACTGACAGCTAATTAACGTTTGTCTCAAATTGATAATTGTTTTGACCAAATATGGATGAAGATTTTGTTTTTCTTGCATTTATTTTTGTCTTGCTTTGTAGGACCTTGAAAGCAAAATAATCACATTCCTAAAGAAAGAACTGGGCAAGTTTCAGAAAATATTACAAAAAGAGGACTTGCAATACATTGTGAAGGATTTCAATGAGAATAGATGCAGTATCAAAGAAGCAGCTCTTGATCTCACTCTCTACTTCCTAAGAGAGATGAAGCAAGATGAAGCTGCTGATACTCTAGAAGGTAAGAGACTTGTGACAATTTGTCAGACTGTCACTTATAAATGTAGGAGAGAAAATAAGACTAAAATATTCTGAATTTTTGTTCCTGTTTAGATGAGCTGGTCTTCATTCATCAGCTAAAGTGTAGTCTCAAGAAGAAGTATCAATGTGTGTTTGAAGGAATTGCAAAGCAAGGTGACTCTACACTTCTGAATAACATCTACGCAGATCTCTTTATCACTCAGGGTTGTAGTGAACAGATCAATACTGAACATGAGGTAAGACAGATTGAAGTTGCTTCCAGATGTCATGAATTACAGGAAATACAGGTTAAGTGCAAACATTTATTTGAAGCACCTGAACAAGACAAGCAGATCAGATCTGTACTGACAAAAGGAGTTGCTGGCATTGGAAAATCAGTCTCTGTGCAAAAGTTTGTTCTGGATTGGACTGAAGGAAAAGAAAATCAGGATATCAGCTTCATATTTCCTCTTCCATTCAGAGAGATGAACTTAAAGGAGCAAGAAAAACAAAGTTTTATGGACCTTATAACTCAGTTTTTTCCAGAGACTAAAGGACTGAACCTTACAAGAAGGAACCAAAAAGTACTGTTCATTCTTGATGGTTTGGATGAATTTCGTCTTCCTTTAAACTTCAATGGTAATGAGATGTTTTCTGATATTTCATCACCAGTCTCTCTGGATGTTCTCCTGACAAATCTTATCAAGGGAAATCTGCTTCCTTCTGCTCTCATCTGGATCACCACCAGACCAGCAGCTGCCAGTAAGATTCCTCCTGACTGTATCGACCGGCTGACAGAGATACGAGGATTCAATGATGCACAAAAGGAGGAGTACTTCAGAAAAAGAATCACGGATGAGAATCTGGCCAAAGAAATCATCGATCATGTTAAACAATCAAAGAGTCTCTTTATCATGTGCCACATCCCAGTCTTCTGCTGGATTTCAGCCACTGTTCTCCAAAATTTTTTAGAGGCAAAAAATTATCAGGCTGAAGATGCCTCCAAAACACTGCAGGAATCAAATGCTGAAGACACTCCCAAGACTCTGACACAAATGTACACACACTTTCTCAGATTTCAGATCCAGCAGAGCAGACGAAAGTATGATGGAGAATATACAGCAGATGTTTCCTGGGATAAAGATGCCATATTTTCACTGGGGAAACTGGCATTTGATCAGCTGGAAAGAAACAATGTGATCTTCTATGACACAGATCTGGAAGCCTGTGGTATTGACGTCTATAAGGCATCAGTGTATTCAGGCATGTGTACCCAGATCTTTAAGGAGGAAACTGGGATTGTTCTTGGTACCATGTACTGCTTTGTTCACTTGAGCATTCAAGAGTTTATTGCAGCCCTTTATGTACATCTGTTTCTAGACATCAACAAGAAATATGTGTTTGATCAAGACTCTACAGAACAGGAAAATAAAAGGGAAACCATGATAGATTTGATCAAGGCAGCAGTGTACAAGGTACTTGAGAGTGGCAGTGGTTATCTGGACTATTTCCTTTTCGGACTGTCACTCCAGTCCAAAAAAAACTTGACCGATTTGCTCAAGACTGCAGTGGACAAGGCACTAGAGAGTGATAATGGACATCTGGATCTTTTTCTTCGATTCCTCCTTGGTTTGTCACTCCAGTCCAATCAACGACTCTTAAGAGGTCTGTTGACACAGCAAAATGGAAATGACAAGAGCAAAGAGGAAATAGTTCTGTACATCAAGCAGAAATTGGAAGCTAATCTGTCTCCAGAGAGATCCATCAATCTGTTCTACTGTCTGAATGAACTGAACGACCAAACTCTGGTGAAAGACATTCAGACCCACCTTAGCAATGGAAGTCTTTCATCTGCTGATCTTTCACCTGCCCAGTGGTCTGCTTTGGCCTTTGTGTTGTTGACATCAGAGGAGGAGCTGGAGGAGTTTGAGCTTCAGAAATTCAAGAAATCAGACGAGTGTCTCATTAGATTATCAGCAGTCATCAAAACCTCTAAAAGAGCTCTGTAAGTTGATAATTTTTGCTTTCATCTGAAAATGAATATATCTAGGGTTCCTGTGCATCCTGGAAAACTTGAAAATAAATTACAGATTTTTTTTAATCCTGGAAAATACGTGGAAAATTAGAGAAATATAAAATGTAATGGAATATATATATTATATATATATTATTTTTTAAATTCAATTGAGCATTTTGTTAAACACAATCTACTACATAGACAACATTTTAATGAAAAAAAATAATAATGAAAAAATATATATATATATATATATCAAAATCTATGACAAAATACTATTATAAAATTGGTTAGTGGATAATTCAGAAGCAAAAAATACTCTACAAAAATAATGGGTGCACAATAATTTTATAAAATCTAGTGAAATTTTTATTTACTAATAAAAGTGTTTGAATAAATCTGGCAAAATGTTACACATTGCTATTTGTATTGTTGCAAAATACATTGATAAAAAAAACTAATAAAATATATTTATATATAAATATATACCATAAAATTCAAATAAATGTATTTTAAATTGATAATCAAGGCAGCAACATATGATAACTCCGAGGACACAACAAGAAAGACTTTTAATAATATTTAATTGTGCTGAAACGTATTATAACAACAAAAACTTCAATACAGCACAAAACGCTTATGCACATCCCATGCTCAGAATGATGTGCTGAAAGCAACATGGGGTCACAGCGCACTGGCTGCGCAGCCCTCCGAGTTTGCATAGAAAAGGGCTAAGTACAATAGGAAGAGATATTGATATGTAGTGTATTAAATCTGTGCGGTAGTTTATTGAGCCTTTTTTTAAGCTTTCCAACTATTTAACGACTTAAATATTAATCTGTACCTCACACTGAATTATGAAGCTTACACACAAAAACTTAATGAGGCTTTATATGTTTTTGTGCCTTTTGTGGGGCTCAACAATAACACAGAATAGTATACGCACAATATCGGATTTGGATTAGTTTTGTCTCTCCAGAAAAGGCCAGTATCGGAGCCAATACCAATACTGAGTAATGGATCGATGCATCCTTAGTTTTTACATCATATTTTTATAGCATTGTGCATTGTAGCCGATGTTGAGCACATGATCACAATGGTTAAAATGTTTAATCAGAATTCACTTTTCCCCCCCTTGAAATAATGGAACTAGCACTTTCAAATTAATAATTTATTGTAATTTTAGCTGTAGATGAAATTAATATATTTTTGTTATTCGTATTTAGCAAATAATAAAATATAAATATGTATTCAGTCTAATTATTCTATAATCTTATTTCCCTTGTAGGCTAAATGATTGTGGCTTAACAGACAAAAGCTGTTCAGCTCTGGCTACAGTTCTTGGATCAGATACCAGTCTGAAAGAGCTAAACATGAGCAATAATAGTCTGCAGGATTCAGGAGTACAGCTGCTCTGCACTGGACTAGAAAATATGAAGTGTCATTTGGAGATACTGAGGTAAGTTGTGAGACGATTGTACAAAATTGAGCTTGTGAGGGACCGAGCAGTAAATAATGAGGGCCATAAAAAAAGAAGTTTCCAAAAAAATAATTATTTTAATAAATCCAAAAAAAAAAAAAAAGGTTTGAAAAAAAAGTTCAACCATCAAAAAAAACTAGGCCTATGAAGAAACAAAGAAAATGATCAAAGCAAACAAAACTCAACATGTACTACCAAACTCACTCCAAATCACACACCCGGGGCACATTTAAACAATTGGACTAGTCCATATTACTACAAGAGGGGGGGAGGAAGAGACAAGACACTTACTACAGAGTACAACAACAACAACAAAGTACTTAAATGCTGAAACTAAGACTAATATAAAATATATGTATAATAAACAAAATACAAATCAAGAAGATCAAGAATTAAACAAACAATCCTCGGTCCTCCAGTCTCAGGGCCGCAATTATTCTGTCTATTGGTGTAAACGGGCGTTACTAAAAGTCAGCAGAGGCTGCGCGCTGGTCCTTAATAACGCACAGACCTGACTTCAGCTGCTCGTCCATAGATATACAGTATATAGAATGACTAGATGTTAGTGATGGGAAGTTCGGTTCTTTTCCGCGAACTGGTTCTTTTGGACAGTTCGCTTCAAAGAACCGGTTCAAAAAACTGGTTCACCAGTTCTTTTACGCTATTACGTAATGACTTAATTCCGGAACTCAAGCCAACATTCAAATAGTCAGTAGCTAATAACTTAAACATTATTTTGGTCTGAAAAGTTTTTGACAATAAAGTTTTGCTTCTAAGCACCCATATACAGTTACATGCAGTGATCATATGAGTAAGTTTTACAAGTCTTGATTTAATAAATTATAAGATAAATTAATTTGAATCAGAAACACGATCAGCTTACTGTGCACATGCACAATCCATAAAGATTTATTTGTTATAACCGTACGTTTCACCAGATCCCCTCATTCAAGTCCTCAGTTGCTCATACCGTGCTCATAGCATTAGCAGAGAGTCAGTGGTAAAAAAGAACTAGTCCGGCTCAGATGGAGTCAGTCATAGCAGGAGCTTGTTTATGTTTGGCAGATGCACGAGTCACGCATGCGCACAGTATCAGCTCCGAAAGAAACCGGTTCTCGTTCAGTGTACTGGTGATCCGAAAGAAACCGCTTCTCGTTCAGTGTACTGGTGATCCGAAAGAAACCGGTTCTCGTACAGTGTACTGTTGATCCGACAACCGCTGCAACTGATTCTTGAGTCGAGAATGAGATTCGAGAACTCACACAGAGAGTGACTGAAGCGTGCCGCTTGGTTTGCTCGTGCAGTAGTTTGATTACGTAATTTTTATCATTATACCACCATGTTTAAAAGTTAAATAATTTTTTTTTTTATCATAATAATAATTTTTGTTTGTACATGGTTCAAATTATAGTTGTGTATTGTTTCATTAAAACATTGTTTATTTAATACAAACACAATTTGTGCATGTCATCATTATCTTTTATTACAGTGCAGCTATTTCATAAATCAAATGTTTTCTTTTAATCAAACATCTCATTTATTATGGTACCACGGCACTTCCCTGACCAAGATCATAAAAACCATTTTAGCCAATACAGAATCCTTAAGTAAACGTTTAACAAAACGTTTAACAAAATAGACCAACTTTACTAACGTGCTTCATTTCATCCGCTTGAAAAATGTCACGCATGCGCACAGTATCAGCTCATTGATTCTCAAATCGAACCCGTCCGAAAGAAACCGGTTCTCGTTCAGTGTACTGGTGATCCGAAAGAAACCGATTCTTGTTCAGTGTTCTGGTGATCCGAAAGAAACCGGTTCTCGTTCAGTGTTCTGGTGATCCGAAAGAAACCGGTTCTCGTTCAGTGTACTGGTGATCCGAAAGAAACCGGTTCTCGTTCAGTGTACTGGTGATCCGAAAGAAACCGGTTCTCGTTCAGTTATTTTATTTTTTTAATTTTCATTAAACATTTAGCAAAGTAACAAAGGTATCCCAGTCGTGCTGGTTCAGGCCAGGAAGTCTGGACAAGGGGACAGCAACAAGAGATGGTAGGGCAGTCGTTGGGTTGGGACTTCAGGTGTGATGAGGGCCAGCGGGACATCAAATACAAGGATGGCTGATGACTGGAAAAGGTTTACCTCACAAGTGAGGTTAAGAGGGGAAGAAATAGAGTGGGTTAGCATTACTATAGCTCATGATCAGGGGCGGCTGGTGAATCTTTTGTGATTTTCACATACAAACTAAGCATTCTGGTGCATTCTGACAAAAAAATAGATACAAGTTAACGTTCTCTCCCTGTGTCGGTATGTGTGTTTGTGAGAAAGTGAGAGGGAGAGAGAGACAGAGAGAGTGAATGTGATTATAAAATGGGTGTGTGTGTTACTGCCAATCTATTGTGTTGGTAACTTCACTCATAAAACTTTCTACAGCCAAATACGATAAAATTAATGTAAAAGGTTGTCTACCCCTGGGTGCAGTTTCAATGTTCACAAATTTTTATTCATTCTAGTGTGTGAGTGACAGAGAGTAAGATACCCAGTAGCTTTCAAACTTTTTTTAACAGAGTACCACCTCAAATAATACTGGGCTCATAGACTACTAACACCATCATAGACCTTTCTGGCTACCACCAAGATAAAGGATTTAATATTACAAGTTACACGGCTTTTCAGCAGGCTGCAGAAAGTTCCATTCACTTTAACGGGCCTTCCCAATGTTTGAGCCTATGTTAAATCTGTAATCTATTTGTTTCTCAGCAAAAGCCACGATGAACGGTAACAAATTTAGAGTTTATTGTTTCGTTTTGGCAAGTAGCCGTGTAATAAGCAGGATAATGTATAGAACGCTGGTCATTATTGGGAATAAGTCCCTCCGCTGTGTGTCCGGGTCCTGTTCACCCTGTCGGGACTTATTTTCCCAATAATGACTGGCATTCTATACATTAGCCCTTACCTATATGATGCTATCATTAGTTGTGACATTTCACTTGCAAATACTTACATCAGGCATCAAGTCCATTAGCAGGTTGTCTTCTAGTTGCCTTGAAGTTGATGTGCTTCTTATTGCTACTGACTAAAATAAAGTAGTTTTGAGTGTCTAAAATGTGCTGTAATAAATAACAAATTATATACCCTGCCGAAACAAAAACGAATCACATATAATCACATGTGTATTTTGATATATCAGTCTTATACACCTTAAATTATTTTTGGTCAGTGATACACATACACATACCCTTTGAAGATGTGCTGGGAAGCTGAAAATGGATGGCACAACACCATCTTTAAACACACAGTCTGCCAGGTCCTGTCGAAGTCCTCGGTCTTGAAATGCTCACTGCAGATCAGTGTCCTGTCAGTGGCAGCAAAATCGTCCCTTCTTATGGCAACTTCCCACTTCCTCTTCCTCTCTCTGGATTTGGGAAACCTTAAAAAAGTGAGAAATGTACTTGGATAAATTATTGTCAACATTTTAAATCCATCTTTCCATTTAAGGCCAAGGACACAAGTATACACCTAGATTATCATATGTTGGTGGTAACTGCATGTATGTATGTATGTATGTATGTATGTACGTACTTCAAGAATAAGATAAACACACTAAAAACTATATTCAAACATTCAGTAATTATGTAAACAAAATATTCTAAACCTTGTCAACAACAATATAGCAATACTATTATGTAATATGTACATACTTCCACTGAGTAACTAACGATTATCCTAAAAATAATTCATAATATTGTAATATCCTACAGGTGAAAGTCAAGTCAAGTCGCCTTTATTTATATAGCGCCTTTTACAATACAGATTGTGTCAAAGCAACTGCACAGTATTTAAACAGCACCATAGTGTGTAAGTAACGCATTATTGTAACAATCAATTTTCAGTTAAAGGCAGTTCATCAATGAATTCAGTGATATCATCGTCAGTTCAGTTCAAATAGTATACGATATCGCTGGAAAATGTCCCCAACTAAGCAAGCCAGAGGCGACAGCGGCAAGGAACCAAAACTCCACAGGTGACAGAGATGGAGAAAAAAACCTTGGGAGAAACCAGGCTCAGTCGGGGGACCAGTTCTCCTCTGGCCAGACCAAACAACAGTTTGTACCAATGTCCGATTGTTGAGAACTCATCAGGTTCCTGTGGTGTAGCGCCGATGGCCGTCAAGGTTGGCGAGGTCTTTATTGATGATCCGCCTTGGAGCTCATCTGGTTGACATCCACGGCTATTGAAGTCATCTCTAGGTGGTGATCCATGATCTAAGCTGGGTACGGACTGGATCCGGGGGACTGCAGTGACCATCTGATCTGGATACAGGCTGGGTCTAGTGGCTACGGTGACCACGGAATAAGAATGAAACAGACTAATATTAGCGTAGATGCCATTCTTTTTACAATGCAACAAGTGCATTTGAATTATGGGAATGTGTTAATGATTTTATGTGTAAGCCAGGTTAAAGAGATGTGTCTTTAATCTAGATTTAAACTGACAGATTGTGTCTGCCTCCCGAACAGTGTTAGGTAGATTGTTCCAGAGTTTAGGCGCTAGATAAGAAAATGATCTGCCGCCCGCAGTTGATTTTTGATATTCTAGGTATTATCAAATTGCCAGAATTTTGAGAACGCAGCGGACGTGAGGGACTATAATACGATAGGAGCTCGTTCAAGTACTGAGGAGCTAAACCATTGAGGGCTTTAATTTTAAAATCTATACGATGTTTTATAGGGAGCCAATGCAGTGCTGACAGAACCGGGCTAATATGCTCATACTTTCTGGTTCTAGTAAGAACTCTAGCTGCTGCATTTTGGACCAGCTGGAGTTTGTTTATTAAGCGTGCAGAACAACCACCCAATAAAGCATTACAATAATCTATCCTTGAGGTCATGAACGCATGAATTAATGTTTCAGCATTTGACATTGATAGCATAGGTCGTAATTTCGATATATTTTTAAGATAGAAAAATGCGGTTTTGCAGATGCTAGAAATGTGTCTTTCAAGGGAGAGATTGCTATCGAATAGGACACCTAGGTTCCTAACTTGGTGAAAAGGTTTCCTAAAGGTGATCCCTCGGGTTCTCGTTTCGAGACAACAGCGGTTACAGCAATATTAGCGGCACAAAAGTCTGGCATCTTGTCATCTGTTTCCTGTAGAAATCATAATGTAAGACGTTTTAGCAAACCGACCAGACAGGAAATCATGTGTAAATTCAGTTAAATCATGTTTATAATGTGTGTATTATATTGAAAAGAAAGCACCCCAAATTACTGGGTAGCTAGTTGCCTATCTAGCCGTGATTCACAACTAAACTGCACGATTAAGTACGTTTTTTGTTTTTTCGAGGAGAAAAGCTGCAATTTCAACATTTTCAAGCATCAAGAATTATAACCACGTTAATAATGTTTGTAAAAAAAAAAAAAAAGTTTGTAAATCCATCAAGACTTCAGAGAGATAAGAGTATTAATGTTTGTGCAGGTCACTAACCTTACCTCAGGTTACCTCCGTTTACCTCAGGTTCGACTGATCCGCCAGAAAGCCAGCCTGTGGTAAGATGGTCGACCTGTGCAGATGCTCTAGACCTCAACGTAACACATCTAGTTATTCTATATATATTAGTGGTGGGCCGTTATCGGCGTTAACGTGCTGCATTAACGTGAGACTCTGATCGGGCGATAAAAAAAATATTGCCGTTAATCTTTTCTCAAAGTTGGGTTGGGAGCTGGGTCTAAACTACGCAAGCCAGATGACTTTCACCTTGATATTTGAGAACGGATGACGTATACCTAGTCAAATTGCACTGTAGGGGGCGAGAACGAGTCTTCAACTTCTGTGAAATTACCACATCAAATGAGACGTGCAGACATTGATGCAGTTATGAAGCCGCTTCAGGGCAGGTGCGTTGCTAGACCCTTTTTACTGTGGCACGTGAGTTATAATTTACTTTGATAATCCCGAAATAACTGAATTGACGCTTCTAAAAGCAACGCAGTTTAATGGAAGACTGCACACAGAAATCCATGGCCGTGTGCGTCTGTGTATTCAACGGCAACACGCACATCGTGCAGCCTTTTGTGCAGAAGTACTTGGTTACACAAGTTTGTATAGGTAATTATGTTGTAAATGCAATTGTCAAGCGGTTTGTGATGCATTTTGGAAACAGGAGATGAGCGCCTGATCTAGTGCGGTACCTGGCCCGTTCTCGAAGACTTACTTTTAGTCATTATTTGGGTAGCACACATATTCTAAATACCTTCAGCAGAATTCAAATTAGCCATTTTAATCTAATTAAATGGCGTTTGTATCTTATTAATCAATCAAGGTATGTATATATGTCTGTGTATATGTGTGTGTGTGTGTGTGTGTGTGTGTGTGTGTGTCTGTGTCTGTGTATTACCCTCACAGATGTGTGGCCATATCCCTGGCCATCACAGAGCTCAACAAAAAACATAAGGTGAAAACAAGACTTAGAAGTCTGTATGTTGTGCATGGAGATACTTTTAAATTGTTGCCTGACATTGTTATTTTTCTAATTTGGTCTGATATTCACTATATCATTTAGATTATGTATTTAGTTATGTTCAAGGTAGGGATAACTTAAACAATATTTGATGGTTCAATTGTATCTATGATACAATTTTCCTCTTGAAGTCTGAACCATTGTTATATTTTGCTTAAAATAAGTATCTTCTAAAAACACACAAACATGATAAACAACAGAAAAAGTAGTGAAAACTAGTAAAGTCAAGACACGTTTATTCATATAGCACTTTATACAACACAAACAGTTTTAAAGCAGCTTTACAGTTAAAAACAAGAAAATAGGGAATCAGTGATGCAAACAAAATTCAATTCTGCTGTAAAGCACCTATAAAAAGACAATAGAAAATAGTCATTATTCAGTTAAAATCAGTTCAATGTTGATTCAGTTTGGTTCAGTAAATATGTAATGTATATGTATATGTAAATGTATATGTTGGACAGATAAAACTATAGATAACCATTTCTGACAGGGCCATTATCAAACATTATTGATAATAAGAGCTGTAATTGTGAACAAGCAGCCTACAAAACAGTAAAGTAAATATTAAAGAAACAATACAGTTAAAAAAGAAAGTAGCCTAAATAAAGAATGTTAAATTATTAAACAAACATTCCCTGAAAAAAATCATAATAACCTCACCAGGCCCTTGTCTGACAACTTATCAGAATTACTGGCCCGACTAGAGACTGTGTCTTTTCTCTCTCTCTCTCTCTCTCTCTTCCCCATTACACAGCTGCTGTTGCTGCCATTATTGTAGCTCGGTTTTGCTTTTATTAGCTCTTATTATATTTATTTTCAGTGGTGGTGGAATAGGTACTGAAAAAATATACTCAAGTAAAAGTAGCATTACTTTTAAAAAAATATACTGTGAGTAACAACTTGTTCAAAAAACTACTTGGGTAAGAGTAAAAGATTAGTCAATTTTAAAGTACTCTTAGTACAGTAGGAGCTGTGGATTCTACCCCCTTGTAATAAATGTGGTACACTGCAATTTAAACATTTAGAAAATGTACATACTGTCATTCACATTATCTTGTTTGTCAAAAAGAGTTAAGAATATCTATCATCCAGCAGTTTTAAAATACATCAAAACATTACGGTAAACTATTAAAGTAGCAAAATGGTTCATCGCATACTGAATCTTGTCCTTTAATTTCAGTTCAGTTACTTTATTTCCAGCCATTTTTGAGTGTTCCCAACACACTTGATAACAGTGTGCATTGCACACTCAAACTCAGGCAGGAGTTAAAAAGCTGCCGACTTTTCCAAGTGTAGACCAGAAGCTCAAATGTACTGCATTTGGAAGAAAATTATCATAGATAAATCAAACGTACGGAATATAGCTATTTATCTGTACCAACAACTTTCTGACAAGACCTGCAAATTACAGCTACAAATAAATAACTATGTGGTAAATTACTTAGTAAATGGGAAGGTCCAAACTCTCTGAGTCACTGTCATCAGAAAGCTGTGAGTTGCCAGATGTTGAGGGGGTCCTTTTGCAGTACATATTTGATGGTGTCATGGACGCAAAATAGTACTCATTGGCTTAAAATCAGGCCACGGTAGATGAAGGATCCACAGCTAGATCAATATGTATTATAAGTATAAGCATGATTGATCGTACAGAGGTCCAAATTATCATACAAATAATTAGCATACATCTGACAACATTTTTGCTGAGCAACACATGTGCGGGAGAGACGCGGCAGTGCAGATTGTGTCTATCTTCAGTAAATGGGAGAGAGAATTTACCGCATTATGAATGTGGCACATGTCGGAGTTATTAACATTGTACACAGTACCCACTAATTTACACCAAATTTCAGGCCATGTATAGGTAGGCAAGCATATATACAAATCATTTAGTGAGAAACCCAAAATTTTGAGTAAACTTAGAGGAAGATGCTGATAATAACTTGAATTAATTGCTTCTTGAAGAATGCCTTTCTAACAGCCATAAAGCAGTTGTGGATAAAACTGTGATGTCATCATCAGTTCTTATCCAATAATTTCAATTTTCAAAGTTTAAATTGTCTTTCCTTCTATAATGTCTTGCCATATACATATTACTTTCCTAATTATAATTCTGTTAGGGCCACTGTCATCAAAATGAAAGACATTTAGCATACTGTTTGGTTTGGCGGGATAGTTCTGTTCTAGATTAAAAACTCCCTGCCCATTCATGCAACCAACCAACGATAGGCCAGACACCCTCCCACATGCATTAGGAGGAACCCAAGGCCAAACGCACTGGCATATTATCTCACAAGGGGTCTGAGGATCTAATGTTGGTACCTAATGGCAGTCAGGATACCTCTGGCAAACACATGTGGCCCTCCAAAGAAATGGCACCCCACACCATTACTGACCCACTGCCAAACCGGTCATGCTGGAGGATGTTGTAGGCAGCAGAACGTTCTCCACGGCATCTCCAGACTCTGTCACTTCTGTCATGTGCTCAGCGTGAACCTGCTTTTATCTGTGAAGAGCACAGGGCACCAGTGGCGAAATTTGTCAATCTTCGTGTTCTCTTGTAAATGCCAAACTTCCTGCACGGTGTTGGGCTGTAAGCATAACCTTCACCTGTGGACGTTGCGCCCTCATGCCACCCTCATGGAGTCTGTTTCTGACTGTTTGAGCAGACACATGCACATTTGTGGCCTGCTGGAGGTCATTTTGCAGGGCTCTGGAAGTGTTCCTTCTATTCCTCCTTGCACAAAGTCGGAGGTAGCGGTCCTGCTGCTGGGTTGAGCTGCACTACCTGAGCCGCTTGTGTGGGTTGTAGACTCTGTCTCATGCTACCACGAGAGTGAAAGCACCGCCAGCATTCAAAAGTGACCAATACATCAGCCAGAAAGCATAGGAATTTGCAGACCGTCTAGTTTGCTCCCGATCAAACGAAAAAGCTACTGAATAATACTGAATAGAGCTTGAATAAGAACCAGCAATCCTTTAGGTAGATCTGAGAGTCAGCTGATGCAAGCTTGACTCACATGACCTGCCAGAACTAACGCTAAAAGCATAATTTGTTTATTATGAAATAGGGGTGTAAATATTAATCGATTCGTATCGATGCATCGATTATGCAGCCGCCGATTCAATGCATCGATTCGTCCGCAAGAATATCGATTAATGTGTTTATTTTGCCGCCTGTTTGTTCACTTGTCTATTTTTAGAATCCGTTCCGACCTTTCTTTTACTGTCCATGGCTCCGACGTATTAAGCGTACTACCTACTCCTAAGCTGCGGGTGGCGCTAACCTCACTGTCTTCTTCACACGCGTTACTTTCGTTTCACAGTCCATCTATGATGTTGTTCATGTTCACAGACCTCACATTGTTGTCTGACTTTCAAGAGCGATGATTTTGAACTGATTTTGTGGAGTAGTATTCTATTTGCAGTTCATCTACTGCAGAGGATGTGTGACCATTACCTCTTAATAAGATGCAAATTGTATTTTCAAAATGTAACCAATTTTGTATGAAAGAAACTTTTTTAAAACGGTGAATAGGCTAATTGGCCATAGTAGACCTGCACTATAAGTTTTTTTTTTTTTTTTTTTCTTATTACAATTTATCTGATTGCACTTTGTAGATGCAGTAACCTTATATTTGCTGTTCTATTTGCAGTGCATTGAGCACAACTGCTTTAGTGGAACATACACATTATGTGAATAGAATACTGTTTCTGTATTCTCAATAAAAGGCAAATTATTTACTATTTTTGTTGATTTATTTGAAACTTTATAGATATCATGTAAAAATATCTAATATTGAATCGAATCGGATCGAATCGCATCGTATCACAGGGAATTCTGAAGTATCGAAAATAATCGAATCGTTGGCTTAAGAAATCGGTATCGTATCGAATCGTCTTGAAGGCTCCGATTTACACCCCTATTATGAAATGCTATTTAACATGTAAATCACCTTTGGTCTCGTTCTAGATCACATACCTTGTTAGTGTTGTGCACTTGCTTGGCTCTTTGTTGCCATAAACAGTAAAGTGTGTCCATCTGAATTCAATTCCATTTTTTTTTTTTTTGTGTGTGTCAGATGGGTATAAATAAGGTTAATATACAGTGGCAGCCCCCAAGTGAAGAGTGTAAAGACCATCAACTATACCATGCGACTCCACCGGGTGGGGTCACCGGCAATGGACATAAGAATCGCTTTTGAATTATCCTCTTATCTTACACATTGCTTCACTTCTGTTTCAGTTTTAACAACACTTACTATGTGTATTCATATCCCTACTATTATTACCAATTGCAAACCATACATCACACATTGCAGGCAGTGCAAATCTAACAACCTGCGTACTTTGCCTGTATCTGCTAACACACCACTTTCTTTTTCTATTCGTCTCTGGAATTGCCAATCTACAGTGAACCGATCAGATTCCAGTACATCTATTACTACACTGTGTGCATAATTATTGGGAACATTGATATTCTGGTCATATTTTTTTCAAACACATTTTTCTAATCCCAAACCACTTATATTATTATCTACCCTTTTAAAATCCATTTTGCAGTTGTTTATCGACCCCCCCGGCCATCAAGGTAATTTTTCGGATTAATTTAATGTCCTGCTCCCATACTTTTCCTGAAGATGGCACTTATTAGTTATGCTTGGGGACTTCCACATCCATCTAGTTAAACCTCAAGTTTTAGACATTCACACTCTAATTTCCTCTTTTAATCTCAAGAGAGTGTTAACTACTGCTACTTATAAATCAGTTAACCAACTGGAATTTATTTATGCACAACATTGCTAGTTACTCCACTGCATACCTTGGATCGTCACTCTTGTCATCTCCACGTCATCTCCTCCACATGTCATCTTTCTTCCAGAAACAAACAGTAAGCCAAATGAACTTGAAGAAAACTCGCTGCTTTGTTATGGTAAGGTGGGCGTTTACCTCCCACGCTTTTTGTTTGGCTAATTTTAATATAAAAAGCGAACATAGCTTGTGGGCATGCTTGAATTAAATATAATGCTTTGTTTAAAAGTATACATATCAAGCTTTCTCTAGACATATCGCTCATGTCTATGTGTTGTGTAATGGCTGAGTTATAGTATATTTTAAGATACTGTACAAATCTTATATCCCCTTACCCCAACTCTAACCCTAAACCATGATCGTAGATAGCTGCCGCCATGCAAAATTTAGTCCTAACACGTCAAACACACTAGCTAACAAGCTTATCAATGTCTTGAGGATCACTAGAGAGGTATAGGCAGTTTTTTTTTCCAGGATTAGAGCTAAGCTCTGCAGACAAAAATTTTAGATAAAAAAAAAAAAAAAAAAAAACTTTTTGTAGGATTTATAAGCTTATTTAAAAAAAAGTATCATGTTCACAGTTTACTGGTATTGCTGTCCTTGTGGGGATATTTGGTCCCCATAACTTGAATAGTGAATACCAGTGACAACACAGCAAGGAAGCGGTTAAACTGTAAAACATCATGAGTGCAAAGCAGGCTCAACCACTATAACAGTCAGAAGACTCGAATAAGGAGTGAAATCAGATTAGACACAGATTAATTAACCTCCAATAAATAACTCCTGGTAATTGTCTTCCATTTTTATTGAAATTTCATGTTAAAGAAAAAAAAAAGTTACATTTCATGTGTTCAGTCACTTTTGACCATGAATACCACAAATGTACCTCACAAATGAGGAGCATCAGAAAATTAAAGCTTGAAAGTGAAAATTTTCACTGTAAGCTGGAGATTCTAAATTGAATTAATGTCTAACAATTGAAAGTTGTCTTTCTTTGTTTAAATCGATATTTAATTTTCAGATTTTGCTTTACTACAAAATTTTAAATCATTTGTATATGGAAAAAATATGATAAAATATAATTCTGTCATAAGTTACATTAAGTAATTTATAAAATGGTGAATGTGAAATTTTCATTCTGGTTCTAGACTATCAAACTGCAGTATCACTGAAGAAGGTTATAAAGCTCTGGCTTCAGCTCTGAGATCAAAGCCTTCACACCTGATAGAGCTGGATCTCACAGGAAATGATCCTGGACAATCAGGAGTGAAGGAGCTCAATGATTTACTACAGGATCCAAACTGTCAACTCAAGACACTGAGGTGAGACATGAAGTAATGCCAAATATGTCATATTTAGGTCATTTATTCATGGAAATATTATTTCACCGTTACAATAAATTCAATTCAAAATTTATTCTATGTCGTTTTAGAATCAGATGCTGTTTTCACCAAGTTTGGTTAAGAACTGGATTGAATCTTGTTTTCTCTTCTCTTCTGCAGGTTTTTGGGTCCCGCTGCAGATGAAGCCTGCCAGTATGTGACTGGAATTGTGGGCGAAAACCCATTATTCCTAAGAGAGCTGGATCTGAGTAAACATAAACTGGGAGACACACGAGTGAATCAGATCGCTGCTCTACTGGAGGATAAACACTGTAAACTCAACACACTGACGTACGTTTTTTCATTGTTACAAGGACACTTTTAAATTCTTGTTAATAAGTGTTTTTATGTGTCTTGTATAAGAGATTGCTGACAGAAAAAAAACAACATATGTGACTTTTGAAATGTGGTTGTCATCATTATTATCATAATCACCAGTATTTATCAAATGCCAGCTAAAACATACTGGTAAATATTAAGATTAATACCTGAAGTGTTTTCTCTTTATGCAGTCTGAATAACAACTGTATCACAGAAGAAGGTTGTCGTGTTCTGGCTGCAGCTCTAAATTCAAACCCTTCGAATCTGACAGAGCTGGACCTGAGTGAGAATAAACTAGGAAACCCAGGAATAAAGATCATCTTGACTCTGTTTGAAAATGTACAGTGTAGACTGGAAAAGCTGAAGTAAGTATTTTAAAAGCATATCCCATTAATTACCCAGACTGTAGTGACCCACCACACTTTCATAAATTTAAACATATGTTTATACGTCTTATCAGGACTGCCCAATTATTCAAAATAAACTTGAAATTGTGAGATGTTAATGCATAAAAGTGCATTAACATGTGATCAGATAATGAGTTTAAATATTTTCCTTTAGCCATTACTCTCCAGCATTTAGCAAAACAAAGCACACTGGAAAAGAAGAGCCATGTCTTTGAAATTCAACTTTTTCAATGTATGTTCAAACACCGGTGGCATCACTCAAAATCTGTCAGTGCTATCAACTACATCACAACTCACATAGTTCTCCATTACATTAACAATAATTTGGGACACATTTTTGTGTGTACTGACTTCACCCAAAGCTGGAAGACTGGTAATTTCCAACATTTTTTGCCAGATAACTTTAACAGATTTCACCAGATATGTACAACAAAGTGTTTATCAGAATCAGAAAGTGCTTTATTGCCAAGTATGCTTGCTCATACAAAGAAAGTATTTGTGTCATTAGCTTCCAGTAAACAGAGACAACAACACCCAGACAATAAAAATAAGATGAGAATGAGAAAATACACATGTAAATATAAAAAGACAAAAAAAATGAAAAATAAATAAGTGATATTTACAGTTGTGCTATAGATGATAGAATGTGGAATAGTATAGAATAGAAGATGTAGGGATGTGATAGGGTGGAGGTGGTAGCAAATAAATATCAGATTATTGCACATTTTTTATTGCAAAAACATTTTAACTGTTTATAAGGTGGATTGCCTTGGGGAAAAACAGTTCTTGTGCCTGGCTGTCCTGATATTTGGGGCTCTTTGACGCCAGCCAGATAGTAAAAGTTCAAAGAGGGGATGGCTTGGATGTGAGGGATCCAGAGTGATTTTCTGAGCTCTTTTTCTTACTCTGGATGTGTACAGTTTTTGAAGGGTGGGCATAGGGCTGGACGATAAAACGATAACGATATATATAGCGATAGACAAGAGATCGATATCAATAAAAAATGTGTTCGATAAAACGTTCAATATTTTGTATTCTTCGTCTGCCCGCCCAGCCCCCCTTTAACGTTCAGTTCATAGCGCCAGATCACAATAGAAGTTAAGTTTATCTTTCCTACAGAACGGGTCCATGTTGTTGTATTAAACAAACTAAATAGCCTTATGTTATTTATCTTATTTACATGACGGCATTTGATTTCTGTCTCTACATGATCGCGCGTTTACAATGTCTCCTCACAGACGGGATCGCGGACTCCATTCATAAAAACGGACTTTACTATAAGGCGGAATGACGCGGAATTCGTCGATTTTTTTTTTTACCAATAAATCAAAAGTTGGTCTGTATTAATTCAGATCGCGATATGGACTAGTGTCTGTGAAAACTGAAATGCAAATAGACCGTTTCAATAAGAATCCTGCATGTTCCGTTTGCCTCTATATGTATGAATGGATGAGATGCGTTTTATTTTCACTACACGCATACTGCACACCTGACGCTCCCGCTAATTTTTGGCCTTTGCATCTCACATGAACAGACAAACTCCAATAATTACATCTCCAAAGCTGCTGTGAGTGTCACTTTTTGTCAATTTTACCGTTTCATTAGTGAAACTAGCATCATTCATACTGTGTTACACACTGAAACTTCACGGCAACCTGTCAAAATAAAAGTGCGGTTTAACATGTAACAGAACAATACTAGTTTTGTATTACTTTGTACAGGATAATGTAGGTGTTTATATGTTCACATTTAAATAATTTACATAAAACAATTTCTATGATAAAAAATAAAATGAGTCACCACTTAATTGTTGAAAAAATACTATTATTATTAAACCTTTTTTTAACTGAATATATTTTTTCTTCTATGTATTAATTTTAAGAGTAAAGCTCCGTTCATTTTTATTTTAAAAAATAAATCAGTGATTTTGCTTTCATTTGATTATCAGAAAAATTAAAACAAGAATTTCTGAAAAAAAAAAAAAAAAAGATTGTAAAGCCCTATTGTTCAAAATGTTGAAAGTTTTGGACTTATTTTTTCACTTAAATAAATATTTTTGTTATTACACAAAGTATAGGCTAAAGTATCGGGAAAGAAGTATAGTTGGCTACTGGCAACCAGCAATCTGTTCAGAAATAAATATTATCAGCCAAGTACTTTGCAACAACCTCTGACCTGTGGTCAAGCCGTACTTCTGAACCATATATTAGCTTGACCATTCACTTCATCGACAATGAATGGGGTTTGAATTGAGCATTAAGAGATAATTAAGTGTATATTTTGACTTTAGACTTATGTTTACATTTTAATTATTTGAGTTTTCCATGGTTGTTGACATTTCTGTCTTAATAACTGAGGGGATTATGATCAAAGGCAGGTTAAGTTTAAAATAAAAATGCTTGAGTGTAATATGTTTTTCTCCTGGTCCTTATTTTAAAAGGGTCATAAAAATATCAATAATTATCGATATCGACCGATATGAAACACTGATATTGTGATATAGTTTTCAGCCATATCGCCCAGCCCTAGGTGGGCAGGGGAGCACCAATAATCCTCTCGGCAGTCTGAACCATTCTCTGTAATCTTCTGATGTCTGATTTTGTAGCTGAGCCAAACCAGACAGTTATTGATGTGCACAGAACAGACTCGATTATCAAATCTGTTCTGTGCCCATCAATAACTGTCTGGTTTGGCTCAGCTTCAAAATACAGACTCGATAACATCAAGTCTGTTCTGTGCACATCAATAACTGTCTGGTAACGGCTGAGTAGAACTGTTTCAGAAACTCCTGTGGTACGTCGAACTTCCTCAGCTGGCGAAGGAATTACAACCTTTGGGCCTTTTTTTTTACAATGGAGTCGATGTAAGTGTCCCAGTTCAGGTCCTGGGAGATGAAAGATCTGAGGAACTTGAATGTCTCCACTGTATCCACAGTCCTGTCCATGATGGTGAGCGAGGAAAGTTCCTCCTGAAGTCCACTATCATCTCTACAGTTTTGAGCTTGTTCAGCTGCAGGTTGTTGTGACTGCACCAGACAGCCAGCTCTTTTACCCCCTGTCTGTAGGCAGACTCATCACCATCCTAAATGAGGCCGATAAGTGTAGCGTCATCTGCAAACTTCAGGAGTTTGACAGATGGGTCTGACAGGTGCAATTGTTGATCTAGAGGGAGAAGACCAGTGGTGATAGAACATAACCTTGAGGGGTGCCAGTGTTGGTGGTGCGGCTGCTTGACGTAAATTTTCCCAGTGTCACCAGCTGTTGCTTTCTGTCTGAAAGCTGGTGATCCATTGACAGACAGCGCTAGGAACAGAAAGTTGGTTAAGTTTGGTTTGGAGGAGTGAAGGACCGATGGTGTTAAAGGCTGAGCTGAAATCCACAAACAGGATCCTCACATAAGTCCCTGGTCTGTCTAGATGCTGCAGGATGAAATGCAAGCCAATGTTCATGGTATCATCCACTGACCTGTTTGTTCAGTAAGCAAACTGCAGGGGGTCCAGTAAGGGTCCGGTGATTTCCTTCAGATGAGCCAGAACCAGTTTTTCAAATGACTTCATGACCACAGACGTTAGCGCCACAAGTCTTTAGTTGTTAAGTCCTGTTATCTTGGGTTTCTTTGAAACTCGGATAATGTTTCATTTGAAGCAGGCAGGGACTTCACACGACTCCAGAGACCCGTTGAAGATCTGTGAAAGATGGTGTGTCACATCGTCTGGACCTAGTGCCTTCTTCTTTTGCTCTTCCTGAAGACCTGCCACACATCATCTTCGCTGATTTGAAATAGAGGAGTGGGGAGAGGGGGATTGCTGGAGGTGGTAATGGTTGTGTGAAGAGATACAACAAAACTCATTCAGATCTTCAGTAAGTCGTTCATTCACCTCAGTGCTTGGGGATGGTGTCTTATAGTTTGTTATGGCTTTCAGTCCTTTCTACACTAAACTTGGATAATTCGTAGTGAACTGATCTTCTAACCTTTTTGCATAGGTCCTTTTAGCCACTCTAATCTCTATTCAGTGTGTTCCTGGTCTGGTTGTACAAGATTCTATCCCATTTTCTGTAGGCATCCTCTTTGGCCTGATTAAGATGTCTGAGTTTTTCTGTAAACCATGGTTTGTCATTGTTGAATGTTAAACAAGTACTGGTAGGAATGCATATATCCTCTCAGAACCTGATATATGATGTTACACTCTTTGTGAGCTTGTCCAGATCAGTGGCAGCAGCTTTAATCCTTTAAATAGAAACATAATAGTAAGACTTGCTCTGTTTCACTGGTCCATCTCTTTACAGGCTTAACTACAGGTTTAGCAGATTTAAGTTTTTAAGGTTTGTATAAGATGAACCAGATAGTGATCAGAGAGCCCCAAAGCTGCCCATGGGACAGAGTGATATGCTGCTTTAATTGTTGTGTAACAGTGATCCAATATATTAGTGTCTCTGCTGGGATATGTAACACCCTGTCTGTATTTTGATTATTGTCTACACAAAAACCTAAAAGTCACTGTGTAGTTTTCCACCAAAATAAAAGCCTGTGGGTTTAACATTCGAAAGTAAAGTAATTAAGACATAAATATTTAAATTCTAAATTTGTCAGTCCATCCTTAAAAGCTGAAATCCTTCTCCAAGCTGCTTGTTCTGTGTAGTGTTTTAAGTATGGTTTAGGCTTAAGTAAAATATATATTTTTTTCACAGTATGATTATAATCTAAATCTCATATTGGTGGATAAAATTAGTAGCTAAATCGGCTATTTGCGTAATTGTAAGTAAAGCTTAATTATTTTTGTTGTCTCTTCAACAGGTTAAGCTGCATCAGTATTACAGATGATGGTTGTGCTGCTCTGGCATCAGTATTTAATTCAAACATCAGGGAGCTGGATCTGAGCAGGAATCAAATAGGAGACTCTGGAGTGACAGAAATCTCCAGTCTGCTGAGAACATCACAGTGCACACTACAGATACTCAGGTCTGAATTTGATTAATCTAAACATGAATGTGAAGTTACAGCTGGACTGTAAACTGGTGCTGTTTCGCAAGGAATGAGTCAGTAATGTGAAATTAGTGTGTTGGTGTAGATTTATATCATTTATAAAGTAATGACAAACACATTGCTTTTTTGAGGTGATGAAAAATTGGAATAGTCTAATGGTGAAATAACTGCTAATGAAGTCATGAAGTCACACTATTGTAGTGTGTGTGTGTGTGTGTGTGTGTGTGTGTGTGTGTGTGTGTGTGTGTGTGTGTGTGTGTGTGTGTGTGTGTGTGTGTGTGTGTGTGTGTGTGTCTGTGCATTTCTCTCACTGTAGACTCTCAAACTGCAGTGTCACAGAAGAAGGTTATAAAGCTCTGGCTTCAGCTCTGAGATCAAATCCTTCACACCTGATAGAGCTGGATCTCACAGGAAATGATCCTGGACAATCAGGAGTGAAGGAGCTCACTGAATTACTACAGGATCCAAACTGTCAACTCAAGACACTGAGGTAAGATGTGATTAAATAATGCAAAATAAATAAAATACAAGTAATGATTTATGAAATGTAGTTTATTTAATTTTCTCTTCTGCAGGTTTTTGGGTCCTGTTGCAGATGAAGCCTGTCAGTATGTGACTGGTATTGTGGGTAAAAACCTGTTACTCCTGAGAGAGCTGAATCTGAGTAAACATGAACTAGGAGACACACGAGTGAATCAGATCGCTGCTCTACTGGAGGATAAACACTGTAAACTTAACACACTGATGTGAGTATCAGGGGTGGTTTGTTAATTAGGGTGACAGACATGCCACCAAAACGTGAAAGGAAGGGATTTTTTGTCACATTCAACCACAGCTGTCACTGTTGTAAGCTACTTGTTCTGTCTCTGGATATATAGTCCAGTCAGTTTCAAGTCACATTGTGGAGTACCAACCCAATGTTCTCATAGACTTCCATACAATTTTTTTTTTTTTCAACTGCAGCCACTGCAGTGGAGTCATACATTATCATACAGGTGCATGTCCATTATTATTAGTGTGCAAATAAACAAACTGTGAATGTGCACTCTGTATCTGATAGCTTTTTGCACAAGCACATTTCAGTGTAGTCACATGTCTGGCTGGTGTTTTATAATGGACATTCACTGAAGGAGTATGCTTTAATATGAGTTTGCAATGGTCAGCAGTGTTTATATACATATGGGCATCAAAACTCACTTAGGAATGGCTCACTAGTCATGTTGAGCTGCCTTCAGATCACCACTTTCAAACAGTTCATAATGTTTTATTTATTTATTTATTTATTTTAGGTTTTTGCTTATTTAATAATTCTGAATTGATCCGTATGCTTTTGTATACAGTCAGGTTAATGCGACTGGTATAGTGGTCTGTTGACATCCAGTGTGGTCCTGTTTGGTATTGCTGCTTGACTTGTAGTTATAGAAAATACTTTCAACAAATATGACATTTATTTTTTCCTCACAGTTTTTGCTGTCTCACTCTTAGCTAATATTAATTTCAGCATTTACTAATGCATTAAGATCACAGGTTTTGTTTGTTAACATTAGTTAATGCACTGTGAACTAACATAAACAGACAATGAACAACTGTATTTATATTTACCAACAATTAATTTAATTAATAAATAATGCAATGTATTGTTCATTGTTCATTCATGTTAGCTGCAGCTTTTTGTTTTACAACCCTCCATCAAAATGATAAGTTAAAAAAAAAAATCAGTTTCATATCATCATATCAGCAGCTTTAAAAAAAATTACATTTTATTTTAAAGTGTTACCAACAAAAGTTTTAATTTATTTTGAAAAAGTCTTGCAGAAAGTAAAAGTTTTCTTAGAATCATCCTCAAACCTTTTCTCATTTGACCACAGATACTTAATCTGGTTAAAATAAAAGTCTTGCATTAGAAAAACTTTTAAAAGTTGAAAAAAAATTGTTGTTGCTTTGTACGCTCAACAACCTACTCAGAACGTTTATTTATTATTATTATTTTTTGGTTCCTTCTTTTTTATGGTTTGTAGACTTTCAAACTGCAGTATCACTGAAGAAGGTTATAAAGCTCTGGCTTCAGCTCTGAGATCAAACCCTTCACATCTGATAGAGCTGGATCTCACAGGAAATGATCCTGGACAATCAGGAGTGAAGGAGCTCAATGATTTACTACAGGATCCAAACTGTCAACTCAAGACACTGAGGTAATGTGTGATGAAATAAGGTAAATAAATTATACATATGTTGATTATATTATATTATATCACTAATTCAGTAAGCTTCACAATTTGTGTTGCGTCAAAAAATAAAAAAAATAATCATGGTTAATCATACATTCGGGTCACTAGATGTGCTGGTATTCAGTAGTTTGGTGCCTCAATAAAGAACATTTATGATTGTGTTATTGTGCTCATTTCTCATGAAAAAAAAAAAAATCAGTGTCACTGATCCTGTTTGTTTTAATGTAACTGAATGATTATGTAACTGTATTTTCAGAGTAAATTAATTTCCATCAAACTCAGATTCATGTCACTGTATATCTACTACAGCAGATCTATAACAGGCCACAAACATGTGATGTGTGTCAGGAGAGGATCAGTGATAGTTCAACACACAATAAATTTCTGAACCTGTGGTTCCTCACATAATGAGCAGAATTTCTGTTGAATCACACAGACATCAGTTAAATAAAACTATCCAGAGATGGTCTAAACACAGATCATGTTCGCTTTTAGTGGATCAGCATTCCAGTGTTTAGTGTAAGAGCCGGCATGAAAGGATCAACAAAATATATTGCTCTGAATGCTTAGCTGTCACCATGATCTAGTGAGCTTTTGCCCCTGAGTTTCATTTAAAGAATTAGCTTTTTATTTAGTCTTTCTTATGAAAAAAATAAAATAATAATAAATTTGTATATTTAAAAATATTCAACTTTTGAACTCTTGAACTAGACCTTTATGTTACAAAAATGTTTGATGTTCGATGTTTCTTTTTCACAGTCTTTATTTTGTTTTGGGGGAGCACTAGAACATGCTCTCATGCTTGGTGGTTCAAAAAAACGCTTTTTTTTTTTTTTACATAATTTACATTATTACAATAGCTTTCTCCCCAGGCTTGATGGCACAAATGGGTCGATTAGTTCTGGGTTTGATGAAGGTCCGCCTTCCGAAAAACCAAATGTGTTGTGATTGGTTAGCAGTCCGGCTGCGTTTCAATCGACGAACAGCTTAGATGGTGTTTTAGTCCCAAAGCAGCAAGTTCTTTGTACAACTGCTCAAGCTAGATTAAAGTGATTGTGTTTTAAATATGGATTTTTATTTTTTTTTTATTTTTTTTTATTTTTTTGGTACAATTACCTCAGATAGCTAAAGGAGGCTTTTAAATGTCGATGCACATTATATTGACTCTTACTTCATCTTCTCTTCTGCAGGTTTTTGGGTCCTGCTGCAGAAGAAGGCTGTCAGTATGTGACTGAAATTGTGGGTAAAAACCCATTACTCCTGAGAGAGCTGAATCTGAGTAAACATGAACTAGGAGACACACAAGTGAATCAGATCGCTGCTCTACTGGAGGATAAACACTGTAAACTTAACACACTGAGGTGAGTATCTTACATCATTTCACATGTTACATGACTAGAAATGTTGCAGTAGTCTATTTTAATTCTCATTTGAGTCTGACCCCACGTTATAAAGCTTGGAAGCACATTTTTATAATATAACTCTGATCATATTTGTCTGAAAGAAGAAATTCATATAGATTTAAGATGGCTTCAGGGTAAGTATATCATGGGGTTATTTTAATTTTTAAGTGAACTATACCTTTAAGTGCACAGGGCTTGGAGAACATAATGTGAACACATTAAAAATAGACAGTATTTGATGAATGTGTTTGCCATCATTTGCCTTTAATACACCTTCAAACCTTCTTAGAATATATTTTGTCTCTATCTTCTGCTGTGACTGCTGAATGAATCATGTTTACTGACTACAAACTGAGGATTGAAGACAAATTTAAAAACATTGACCAGCAACATGTGGGAAGGCATCCATTCCCTCACAGACTGAAAGAAAAGTAACATATTATGTAAAAGACAAGAAAAGAGATTTGTGTTCGCACATTTGATTACTGATTAATTAAGTGATGGTTGATCATTATTGAAGACACCTGGAGAGAAAATTATTTTTTTTAGCAACCATTATAGTGGTTAGTGTTTGCATTAGTTGTTGTCTTGAACCTACATTTTTTTAATAACTGTTATGCCCCTGGTCCAGGGTCAGGGAGGCAACATAAATTAAGAGTCTTAAAAGGTTCTGTTTCAGCAGTTTTCTTGTGTTCATTACTTTTCTTTCAGTTTCATAAAGACACAATGAAGCATCCTGTTCAGGGCTGGGCAAGGCCTAAATAATAAACAAAAGATCGCTAACTGAACCCCTATCATCTACTAACTAAACTCCACAAAATAAAAGGAAATTAAATACAGTGGTCCTTTTCCTATATCCATAACTATCCCCCCCAAAAAAAAAACAGGAGAAAAGGAGTTACAAAAAGAACAAAAAAGGCACAGAGAGAGAGAGAGAGAGAGAGAGAGACAGAGAGAGAGACAGAGAGAGAGACAGAGAGAGAGACAGAGAGAGAGACAGAGAGAGAGACAGACAGAGAGAGAAAAAACCCCACACTGGAAAAACAATACGTTCTGGAACGTAACATAATATAACACCTTGTTTTCCTGCTGTAACAGCCAGACAAACCAGAGCAAAGGTGATGATGTTTCCAAGAAATCTTTGTGTAGTGCTTTGTATAATAGTCTATGGGCTTTTTTCACTGGTTACATAAACTCTGTGAATAGGATCACATCTGTAGTCAGACACATATGTAAAAACACACATGAAGAATCGGTGTGAGAATCACAACAACAGTGACCATCCAAAAAGCATGTCGTAGCCAATCAAAACTCATCCTTTACTCCCATGATGCATTGCAGCATGAATAAATTATGGGCTGAATTGTCTTCGTAATTGAATTATTCTTACTATTTTCATTTTTTTTTGTTTTTGTTTTTATGTGAATTTTTAGTAGCTTGTTTTGTGATGTTGAGTTGATCCGTTTATCTGAATACACTGTTTGTCCCCGTTGTTGAGATTCATACACTGGATCTTGATGTCTGTGAACACACCTGGAGCAGTGGGCAGCGGGGGAGCAGTTGGGGGTTTGGTGTCTTGCTCAAGGGACTCAAGGGTATTGAGGTTGGAGAGAGTGCTGTACATTCACTCCCCCACCTACAATCCCTGCTGGTCCTGAGACTCAAACCTACAACCTTTGGGTTACAAGTCCAGCTAAATACACTTAGATCCTTAAAAATCTGTTTTTCCCTTTTCAAGTAATGGTATAGATATGGTATGGTATATATATGGTATATTTTATATTCTTTCTATAGATTTGGATGCACACCTCTGAGCAAACATAGATTAAATGTATGACTGACTAGCTACTGTTTTTTTTAGCAATTTATCATAGAAATGATTTGTCATCTGGAATTTATGTCTGTTCTGCTCTATTTTGATCAGTGGAACTAAAATTAATGCAACATATCATCTTTCATCATTTTAACAATGGGATAACATAAAACGTGTAAATCGTTACTGTGCATGCAAAATTGTACATTTAGTTAATTAATAAAAAAAGGTTAATTATATAATTAGCTGTATCTAAGGTTTTAATGATAAACTGCCCCTCATTTTCCACACACTCTTGAAAATTGTCTTTTTATACATTATTTAATGTAATGTTTTCCATATTTTCTGACTATTACCACCTGCACATCTAAGTTTTTTCTTAGAACATTCCTTCTTTTTTAAAAGTAATTTTGTAACCTTGTTTCTTAACTTACGGTACAATAGTTTGTTACGATCATTTCCTGATATCTGTGCAGCCTCCTTCACCTTGTCTCTTTGAAGCATTAATGACCTCAGATCATCATCATGCCAGGGTGCATGTTTAGATTTTAAGTGGAGAAACAGCCAATCATTATTATTCATGAACCTTTCAAATAAGGTAAAAACGGCGCATTTCATTCTAGGGTTAAATCATAGGGTTGTAAATGGACTTGTAAAACTGTTTCTGGAAACTTTTTGCCCTTACCTAAGCCATATACCTTCTATGTAGAACAATTTAAAATATTGTATCAATGCATTCTATAGCACCTTTAAGGCAAAAAATATTTATATATATAGTTACTAAGATTAATTTGATTCAAATTGGCTTGATGTCACATTCATGTTTACGACACATTTTAGAAGAATTGGAGACTGAAGACACACTATTTGAGACTAATATAAAGAATTGCAGTAATCTAGATGAGACATAA
Source organism: Garra rufa (assembly GCF_049309525.1). NCBI lineage: Eukaryota > Metazoa > Chordata > Actinopteri > Cypriniformes > Cyprinidae > Garra > Garra rufa. The sequence continues at coordinate 6,154,048 of NC_133367.1, read as the reverse complement.
ACACATGAACAGCCATTCTTGAGTTTTAGCAGTGAGAAAGTTTTTTCAGTTTAGCCCCTTAAGCTCTGCAGCTATTTGGGGGATTTCCGCCTGCATTTGGCCTACCTAAATTCAAATGGTTCCCCTATACACATAAAATGGAGGAAATAAAAAAAAAATGGTTTCATTGTATAGAAAACCATTTAAACTACATACTATCAGTGTAATTCTTTATAAATAACATTATATAGGTTTCAAATATTACAATAAAAACAAAAAAAACATATGCGCTTTTTTTTTTTTGTTGTTTTTTAAGTTTTTTTTTTAAAGTCTGTTACTCAGGATGTAGGGGTCTCAGTTCTTTGCAAATTGTTTTGTTTGATTCCACTAGGTCTCAGGATAGGGCTGCACGATTTTGAGAAAAAACCTAATTGCGGTTTTTCTGACAAATATTGCGATTGCGATGCGATTTTCGATTTTTGCGTTCAATACTATTAAGTGCATAAAACAAAAATTATGAATAAAATACAATGTTACTTTTACAACACAGAGGGTTAAAAAAAAACTAGAAGTCGACCGATATTGGTTTTTACCGATACCTAGGTTGGACCACACTGGCCGATACCGATTAATTAACCGATAGTTTTTGGAAATGGATACTGAAAGGAAACTAAAATAGTGCTCTACTAGTGTAGTGAATTTTACAGGAGACTCATCTCATTTTAACTTGGCCCACACAGGGTTGCCAATTATGTAGTGAGTTCTGCTTTCGCCCACTAGGAAGGCGAAATAGTGTAGTGATGGGTCCTCGTATCACCGATGACGTTATGATTCTTGGATCACATGTCACTTAATGTGCGGTTATGAGTACATCACATAAGAAAGATTGGTGGGATATCTAACTTGTAGAACCTCTCACTGTATTATCAACACAAGGAAGACACAAGTGTAATAAAATAAATTTATTAACAAATGATAGACAAGAGTAATCAACTATTAAATGAATACAATAAATGCAAAAGGAATAAAGTGCATAAGATGCATAAAATGTGATTCAATTGGGTGTTACTATGTCATAGCTATGTTATCTTATGGAAAGATAAACTGTTGCTACTCTGAAACAAATAAGGTAAAGAACCTTATTTTGCATCAAACAAATAAATGAACTATTATTTGTTATCAACTGCAATCAGCTATACAATATTTAATGTAAATTAGAAAAATAATATACTTATAGTACACAACAATGCCAAGGTCTCTGGAAGAGGATTGGAAGTGATATTTACGTTCTCTGTGATTGATTGAGCAGCCCGGTAGCGGTGAATTCTTCCACTGATTGTGCTGGGAGCAGTCAGTGGGAAAAGGAGCAGGAATCCGTTTCGACAGCCTTGAGCATGAAGCACTGTAGGATGCTGTTCTCCTGGAGCACCCAAGGGTCCTAAGATCTGGAACACTCAGATGTGGCCCTGGTGTAGGTGCTGAAACACGCAAGCAAAGGTACCTGAAGTGAAGGTTTGCTTGCTGGAGCTCAACCTTGTTGCAAATCAGAATCAGAATCAGAATCAGAATGAGCTTTATTGCCAGGTATGTTACTAGGAACATACTAGGAATTTGTTTTTGTGACAGAGCTCCACAGTGCTACAGAGTGACGAGACAAGACGATACATATTATAAAAAGAACAATATACAAGTATACAAGACAGACAATGTGCAAAAATAGCGTAGACATTTGAATAGAAGTAAGTATGTGCTTTAAATAAATAACGGAAAAATGAATAAAGAGTGTATTGTGTTGTATGTTCCACGATCAAGTGTTCATGAGATGGATTGCCTTAGGAAAGAAACTGTTTCGGTGTCTGGTCGTTCTAGTGCTCAGTGCTCTGTAGCGCCGACCAGATGGTAACAGTTCAAAGAGCGAGTGTGCTGGATGTGAGGGGTCCAGAGTAATTTTGGCAGCCCTTTTTCGTACTCTAGATGAGTAGAGATCTTGAAGGGTAGGAAGGGTTGTACCAATGATTCGCTCAGCAGTCCGGACTATCCGACATAGTCTTCTGAGATCAGAATTAGTAGCTGAGCTGAACCAGACTGTAATTGAAGTGCAGAGGACGGATTCAATGATGGCAGAGTAAAACTGTTTCAGCAGTTCCTGTGGCAGGTTGAGCTTCCTCAGCTGGCGGAGGAAGTACAGTCTCTGCTGGGCCTTTTTCACAATCGAGTCTATGTGAATGTCCCACTTCAGGTCCTGAGAGATGGTATTTCCAAGGAACCTGAATGACTCCACTGTGTTAACAGTGCTGTTCATGATGGTGAGTGGGGGGAGAGCAGGTTTTTTTTTCCTGAAGTCTATGATCATCTCCACAGTTTTGAGCGTGTTGAGCTCCAGATTGTTATGACTGCACCAGACAGCCAGCTCTTTTACCTCCTGTCTGTAAGCAGACTCGTCACCGTCCTGAATGAGGCCGATTAGTGTGGTGTCATCTGCAAACTTCAGGAGCTTGACAGAGGGGTCTTTTGAGGTACAGTCATTAGTATACAGGGAGAGGAGCAGTGGGGAGAGGACACAACCCTGAGGGGCGCCAGTGCTGATAGTACGGGTGCTGGATGAGAATTTTCCCAGCCTCACTAGCTGCTGTCTGTCTGTCAGGAAGCTGTTGATCCACTGACAGAGAGCGGTGGGCACAGAGAGCTGAGTTAGTTTGGGCAGGAGGAGGTTTGGGATGATAGTGTTGAAGGCTGAACTGAAGTCCACAAACAGGATCCTCACACAAGTCCCTGATTTGTCCAGATGCTGCAGTATGAAATGTAGACTCATGTTCACTGCATCATCTACAGACCTGTTTGCTCGATAAGCAAACTGCAGGGGGTCCAGTAAGGGTCCGGTGATGTCCTTCAGATAAGCCAGAACCAGTTTTTCAAACGACTTCATGACGACAGATGTTAGCGCCACAGGTCTGTAGTCGTTAAGTCCTGTTATTTTGGGTTTATTTGGAATGGGGATGATTTCAGAGCGTTTCAGAGAGGCGGGGACTTCACACAACTCCAAAGACCTATTGAAGATCTGTGAGAAAATGGGGGCCAGCTGGTCAGCACAGGTTTTCAGACAGGTTGATGTCACACCGTCAGGGCCTGGTGCCTTCCTTCTTTTGTTCTTTTTGAATACCTTGCGCACCTCCTCTTCACTGATTTGAATGGGGGTTGCAGGAGTGGGGGAGAGGGGTGATGTTGGAGGTGTAAATGGTGTCTTTTCAAACCGACAATAGAACTCGTTCAGATCGTCTGCCAGTTGCTGATTCCGCAAAGTGCTGGGGGATGATGTCTTGTAATTGGTGATGTGTTTTAGACCTTTCCACACTGATGAAGAGTCACTGGAATGAAATTGGTTCCTTATCTTTTCGGAATAATTTCTCTTTGCCACTTTGATCTCCTTTTCCAGTGTGTATTTGGCCTCTTTATACAAGACTTTGTCCCCTTTCCTATAAGCATCATCTTTGGCCTGACGAAGCTGTCTGAGTTTTGCTGTGAACCATGGTTTGTCGTTGTTGTAGGTTAAGCGAGTCCTGGTAGGAATGCATAAATCCTCACAGAAACTGATATATGAAGTAACAGTCTCTGTAAGCTCATCCAGATCAGTAGCAGCAGCTTCAAAAACACTCCAATCAGTACAATCAAAACATGCTTGTAAAACCTGCTCTGTTTCGCTGGTCCATCTCTTTACAGACTTTGCTACAGGTTTAGCAGATTTAAGTTGTTGCCTGTAGGTTGGTATAAGATGAACCAGGTAGTGGTCAGAGAGTCCAAAAGCTGCCCGTGAGACAGAGTGATATGCATTCCTTATTGTGGTGTAACAGTGGTCCAATATATTACTATCTCTGGTCGAACATGTGACGTGCTGTCTGTATTTTGGCAGTTCACGGGAGAGATTTGCTCTATTAAAATCCCCAAGAATGATTAAAACAGAGTCCGGGTGTTGTTGTTCCGTCTCTGTGATGTGATCGGCGAGTTTCTGTAACGCCAGGCTCACTTGCGCTTGCGGTGGAATGTACACGCTCACGAGAATGAACGAGCAAAACTCTCGCGGCGAATAGAGCGGCTTACAGTTTATGAAAAGCGCTTCCACATCAGAAAAGCAAATTTTCTTTAACACTGTTACATCTGTACACCACCTCTCATTAATGTTAAAGTACGTCCCGCCGCCGCGCGATTTCCCCGTTGATTCTGCGTCGCGTTCTCCTCTGAACAGCTGATATCCCGGGAGATGAATCGCGCTGTCCGGTATAGCCGCGTTCAGCCAGGTTTCCGTGAAACACAGAGCAGCAGAGTGTGAGAAGTCCTTATTTGTCCGGGAGAGCAGAAGGAGTTCGTCCGTTTTGTTTGGTAGAGACCGGAGATTCACCAAATGTATGCCTGGCAGTGACATCCTGAATCCACGCTGATGAAGCTTCACGAGCGCGCCGGCACGCTTCCCCCACTTGCGCGTCCTGCGCGTCCTGAAGCCTTTGGTAAGCGCCGCCGCTCCGCCAACTATGATGTTGAGCAAAACGTCCGAATAATCAAAAACCGGTAAGAGATTTTGTGGTATGTTCTGCCTAATGTTTAGCAGTTCATCCCTTGTAAAACTGATCGTGTTTGCAAAACAAGAAAAAGGAAAAACGAACAAAAACACTAAAACAACTGGAGAGCTAAGCACAGAGGCTGCCATCCGCGGCGCCATCTTGAGCTGTTTGATGTCTGTTGGTCTTCTGCCTCTCTCGGCTAGAGACTCAGAACTTGGTCAATCCGCTTTGTCTCTCTCGGATGGAGACTTAGGACGTGCTGCATCAGTGGTTGCTTCACTGGACGAAGACTCTGAACTTGGAAAATATCTCTTTCTTCACAGACAGAACGTGGTAGTATCTGCTGCTGCCTCAAAGCTGGAGACTTGAAGCGTGGAGCGTCTGTTTCTGTCTCTCTGGACAGTAGGCTCAGAATGGTTGTGTCTGTTAGTGTCTCTCTCTTGTGGAGCTGGAGAATGAATGAAGGTATCTGTAGCTGCCTTCCCAGTAACGGGGTGCAGACTCAGAAAGAAGTTCAATCAACTACACCTTTCTTTGGAAAGATCCCTTGTAAGGGAGATTGGTCAAAACTGACAACAACAAATTAGAACAACACTGACTGTGATCTGCAATGTTTTACTTTACATGTGGGAAGTATAGGGGCTTGATCCCCCTTACCTGACATCCAAAGGGATTGTCATGGGCATACAAAATTATAACCTTGTAGGTTATAGACACTGACTGAAAAGTCTAAACTAGAAACAAACTGAAGTAGAAAGTAAAGAACCCTTCTTTGGTTGAAGGTGATGTCTGATGTGATACAAGGGCTGGGTGTCTGCTGACAGGTATAGACCTTGTTCAATTACGGGGCACCCCCCCTTTCCCCATGTCTCTTGTTAACACTCTGATGTTAGGTGGAGGGGGAGGGGCCCCAACCTGGTTATGCTGAGAAGACCAGGTGTCTGTCAGTGGAGGTATTCTCCTCTGACTTGAGGTCTATGAGGACTTTACGGAGTAGGTGCTGGATCTCTGCTAAGTTCTCAGAATCCTTACTCTCAGATCCTCTAGATCTCCTACTTCTGTAATTACTACAGTGTTTGTGGCCATTCTCATAGCCATCTCTAACCTTCTTCTGTCTTTGCTCTCTGTCCTCCCACTGTCTGCTCTCCTTTCTGGGGGCATGTCTGTGATCTTTATGTCCCCTGTAACCTGAGAACCTAGGGCTCTGGCTGTTAAGCTGGAGATTGCTAGAATGGACAAACCTGTTCCTGGAAAGTTCTGACACTTCTATTTGCAGGTGAGCCTTACAGTCATTTCCTGGTTCGAGCACAGATGTATCTCGCTCTCTGTCTTTCCTGTTTGTGCCTAACCTCTCACTGTCCCATGCTCAAACTGCAAGCTGTCTCAGTTCTCCTGCAGACAGACGGTCAACATCTACCAGACGTATGAGTGGTTTTCTAACAGTTGGGTATAGATTACTCACAAACAAACTCTTAAATATGACATCCTCCTCTGCCCTGGGGTCATCTCTACCAGCAAAATACATTTTCCTCAAGCGCTCATAGTACTCTCTGGGAGACTCATGATGGCCTTGCTTGATTCGGAAAGCTGAGAAACGAGAGGCAGATGGGTTCTGATACAAAGTATACTCTGACAGAAGGGCTTTACACAATTTGTCATAATTGTTAGCGATAGCTGGGCTCTGTCTATCTATGAAACCAGGGACGGTTTGTGTGGTGGTCTTTCTCAGAAGAAAGACTTTGTCAGCCATACTTGCCTCAGGGAAGTATGTCAAAGCTGCATTAACATCCTTCAAATACAACTCTATGTTGTTATCTGAAGTCTCAGGGTTAAACACATCTATGTCACGTGCTAATTCTCTAAGAATATGCAGGCGGCTGTCTCTAGATAGCTGTGTGCTAGGTGACTCAGGTAAGGAATAGCTAGCTTTTCTACCTAGGGTGGAGTTAGAAGCTGCATTATAGGAGTGAGTGAAATCAGCACTCATGGTGAGGCTGTTATTTTCCTGGTAAGACTGACCCTGTGAAAGATTAATCACCAGGGGCCCCCTCACAGCTGAACTGGTGGAGTGGGTATGCACCCTCTGTGGTTCAAATTGCTTGTGGGGGAGGTGCCTGCGTTTTTCCAGTTCACTCATCCTTGTTCCTATAACTTCACATCTCTGTTCTGCAATGCCATCTTTATTTGCTAACACAGATGTTCTAGCTGAAGCTTCAGCTCGTACCCTACTCAACTGTTCCCTATGCTGGACTTGAGTAACGTTTGAGTTAGAAGATTGTTCACCACAAGTGGGGCAGCCGTGGCCTAATGGTTAGAGAGTCGGACTTGTAACCCAAAGGTTGCAGGTTCGAGTCTCAGGTCCGGCAGGGATTGTAGGTGGGGGGAGTGAATGTACAGCACTCTCTCCACCCTCAATACCACGACTGAGGTGAGTCCCTTGAGCAAGGCACCAATCCCCCAACTGCTCCCCGGGCAGAACGATTGGTGGGATATCTAGCTTGTAGAACCTCTCACTGTATTATCAACACAAGGAAGACACAAGTGTAATAAAATAAATTTATTAACAAATGATAGACAAGAGTAATCAACTATTAAATGAATACAATAAATGCAAAAGGAATAAAGTGCATAAGATGCATAAAATGTGATTCAGTTGGGTGTTACTATGTCATTAGGGTTGGGCGATGTCGACCAATTTGGCATCGTACGATGTCTAATGTGAAACATCGCGATGGACGATGGCATCGTCTGCGGGGGGCAGGGGTGAGGGATGGTTGTTGTTAAATAATTTATTCATAACAAATTAATTAATTGTAGCCAACCATGTCCACGAGTGCCGGTATTTGTTTTTAAAGATCCGGAATTAAAGAGTGCATTAGATCATGACAGTTCGTGCGTGCAGACGAGACAAGATCAAGCGCGGGTTTAAATAAATGCATTTGGAGGATGTGTGTTGGTCCTTAACATATTTTCGACCAGTCAGCTTTTTTAAGTTCAATAACGCTCTCATTGTTTGCTTACTGCTTGATACACTCTCTCCAAACGCATTTAATGGGCAGCGGAATGTTTAGAGAGAAAACTTAATATCAGAAATAATACCAAATCAAGCAAAATATTATGTATTAACATTATAAACACTATAAACATAGCTATAAGTTAGTTACCCTGACTCCAAAACGAATGATTTAAATGTAGAGGTATTTTAGAACAGAACAGAAATGAAACAAAATATATATAAAGTTAAGAAACTAAAACAAAGCGAAACTAAAAATAGCGCGTTGGGCTCACGCACCTCTGTTTTTTTGGCACAAATCCAAGTGTTCCAACTAGGCTTTGTATTGTACATTCGTATTTCGATGGAAAAAAAATATATACTCTTGTTTTTGTTCCAAGCTCTGGCATATTTGGTGTAGTTTATTTCATCTAATTAAATTAAAATTATTTAGATTTTTTTCAGCTGTTTTTGTATGCCTCATTTATTAATGTAAACGAACTTTCATGTAATTCGTTAGGAGTTCACTGTAATTTGTATTGTGATCACTAACAACTTCCTTGTTATTATTTCCTCAATAATAATAATAATAAAATAAATAAAGATGCAGAAAATGAAAGCATGCATTTCATTTGGCAATATAGGGATTTAGTGTGTGTTTTTCGTAAGCGGGTTGCTGCTGCGGCAGGGGCGGGGCGGTGGTACGTTTGCAAGGTATGTTTACACTCGGTATCATGATTCAATACACTTTAGGTAAATATCACACCGGAGTTCTCCTTTAATCTTCCAGGGTCAAGTCTTTATGAACATTAACAAAGATTTGGGACAGATATGATGTAATGTAAAACTATGAATTAGCTGCTTTGCTGCTGACAGAAAGCTGGTGCACTGCGTACAACCTTGTTTCCATTGCCATTTCTGATTGGCCAGCAAGCCAAGAACGTAAGATTCGACCATTTTGATTGGCTAATAGGTTTGTCACTCAAATGTCAGAGGCAGGGAAAAAAACTCAGCCTCCTGAGGTTAGGTTGTCGCGGGAGTTAAAACCTCAATATCGATGCGATAAAGGTTAATCCTGCAGCCCTATCTCAGGATATACCAGAAAAAAAGATTTTTTCATATAACAGTTTCTAATAGAAAGTTATTGAATTATAACCGAAGGGAGTCACAATGCCCCTTTTCCCCCACTTTTTCCCCCCTAAAAGTGTCCTTCTGTTTCTTTGCAAAAACAAGTTTTATAAAGCATATTACCCCTTAGAATAATATTTTACTATGTACCATAGCACTTTTCATGATTGTTGACTGAATTATGTTTAATTGTTATGTTTGCCTGTGTATTTACTGAAACACCTACTGTAGTTTAATGTCAATATTCAATATACACTCAATACATATCTTAGCAGACTGTTTTGGTGTCCTTTACATTTCAAAGTAATTATAAGAATAAAACAAACCTGAATAGAAGTACTGTTATACTTATAGACGCGCTTATGAGCCGCGGATCCTCTGCTCTCCATGGAAACGGCCCGTTATTTATTCATTTAGCGTCTATTTTGGATAATGGAGACTGCTATATTCCTCTGAGACGCATATGTCCGGTTTAAGAGTCCAAAAACTACATATCCCACAACACACTGCACTGTCGAAGCATCTTTGGTGACCCGGAACCTCTTCATGGCTCTGCTTCTTCTTCGCGTCTGGACAGGCAGAGCTGTCATCGTTCACAGCTCTAAGCAGCACAGCAGGCGGCCGGAGACTGTAATCTGATCTACTTACACGCGCTCAGTCAGCCGCAGACACACACACACACACCTGTTCTAGAGGATTACGGTGCGTTCACACTACAGCGTCAAATTTGCGCTCAGTGCCGCTGGCAACGCTACAACGCCACTGCTTTGGGGTGTGTCAAATTTAGGGCTGAGCACGCCTCTGAAAAACAATGTTCACACCCTATTTACGTTCCATTGTCTTCTTTTAACGGTGGTTCACAAACTAAACTGTAGCGTATACTAACAACATGCAAAGTACATTTACTTTTGCGTGACTTTTTCAATAATATGTGATTTCAGCTCAGTAATCCACCAGTTTCGGAAACACGGGTCATAGTCTTTCCTTGCCAACTTATCACACCGATTGGTTGTCGCCGGCGTTTTGCGCTCGAAATTTGCACAAGGTTGAGGAATGCCCAACCTTTTGACGCTGTCAGCTGCTCTCAACGCTTTCTCCGCGCCGCTTCCAATCCCAAAATGCACCACGCGACAGTTTACGCGCAACTTCTATGTGAATGAATTGAAAACGCTCGCTTCGCCCCGCTCGCTACGTGCCAGTGTGAACGCACCGTTAGAGTGCGTTTGTAAAGCCGCGCCCGTTCTTCCTTGAGCGCGTCTGGCAAAACAATGGATTTCTCAGCAATGGAACAACGCAGAAACGTGAAAATGGTCTCGTTTGAAAGAAGAGATCCTAATCTAAATGATAAAATGGATAAACTGCGGTAAACTGAAGCGGTAGAATGTGGAGGAAAGTTATAGAATATATCATTATACGCTTCAGATAATATTCTGACATCGCGATTCGATTGAAGATTATTTGATCTGTGTTTGTCACACATAAGATGATTCTTGAGAATGTTCTTTCTTGTCATATATGATTTGTCTGTTTTGAGAAAAATATAAGAAATACACATGCTTTGTAATAATTCTTCACAACCGTTAGGCGGAAATTTGTGTGTGGAACAACATAAATTCTAAACATAATTTTACTACTTTATGAATCATTAAACTAGAAGTTATGGTATTCCTCGTAAAGATGAGACTCTGAGCGTTCAAATGAGACCAAATATGGGCTGATACTATGTGAGGAAGGTCATGTAAATGAAGCAGCAACATTTTGAAACACTTTTTGGATTTTCCGGTCTGCAGAGTTTAAGAGGTTAGACATTAAATGAAGCTGAAACTGGATCCGACAACAGAAGAGATATGTTTATTAATTTTAATTTAAATGTTGGTCAACAAGAACATCTGGGTTCCGCACCTGTAAGGATCGAAAAACTAATACATTTTCCAACTCAGGGTTTATACAGTGAGAGTCTTCATTAGGACTGAAAAAAATTACCTCTGCCTTGTCTTCGTTTATAGGAAGAGGAAATTTGGGGATGATTTAATCTCCTCTAAACATTACATTTCCTAAAATAATGTATCTTTGTGATATTTAATGAAAATAACTACGCCTTTCCCTCACAGAAGCATTTCTTCTTTTCTCACTCTGTCAGTCACATGAGATCATATCAATAACAAACAACAATTATCCTGGCTTTTATAAAAAATGAATTCCTGACCTTTCACTCAGACATGAATCACAATAAGAAGAAAATAAGATCACAAAATGCTTTAGTTTATGGCTGTATGATTATTTATTTACTTCTGTTGTTTATGCACTGTATAGTTTTTACTCATGATGAATTTAACTCACACATTAACAACATGTCTGATTATTATTCCTTCTCTTTCTGTCTTCAGTCTGTATGGATGCAGTATTACAGAGAAACAGTGTCTCATCCTGACTTCAGCTCTGAAATCAAACCCATCACACCTGAGAGAACTGAACCTGAGCTTGAATAAACTAGGAGACTCTGGAGTGAAAAACCTCAGTGATCTACTGATGAACCCACAATTCAAGCTGGAGAAACTTGAGTTAGTATCATTATACTGTACAGCAGTTACAGTCAGATTAAAGTGTACTGTTTAGTTTTTTTAAAGCATGAAATCAGAATTAACAATATTTTGCTTATTATAATTTATTTATCCGGGTCAAATATTTCCTAAAATGAATGTGTTTGTATGATTTTTAATGAAAAAAAAAAAAAAAAAAAAACTACCCCTTTCCCTCAAAAAAAAACTTTATTCTCTTCACACTCTGTCAGTCACATGGGATCATATCAATAACAAACAACAATTAACCTGGTTTTCATCAAAAAATTATTTCCTGACCTTTAGCTCAGACATGAATCTCAATAAGAAAAAAATATGCATGCATGATTATTCATTTACTTCTATTGTTTTCAGGCTTTAGCAACACTTAATTTTTTGTACTCTATGGTGTTTAATCATGATGCATTTAACTCACACATTAACAACATGACTGATTATTATTCTTTCTCTTTCTGTCTTCAGTCTGTGGGATTGCAGTATTACAGAGGAACAGTGTCTCATCCTGACTTCAGCTCTGAAATCAAACCCATCACACCTGAGACAACTGGACCTGAGCAGGAATAAACTAGGAGACTCTGGAGTGAAAAACCTCAGTGATCTACTGATGAACCCACAATTCAAGCTGGAGAAACTAGAGTTAGTATCATTATACTGTACAGCAGTTACAGTCAGATTAAAGTTCACTGTTTAGTTTAGGACCACTGGGCTCTTGTCACATCATTTGTAGCGCTGCACGTTCTGGCATTTCTCCATCTAAAGAAAGATTCAGAAATACTATGTTTTTATGTGTATCTGTAAAAACAGCATGAAACTTGCCGAAATTAGATATTTTTGCTGTGAAACAAACAGAAGTGACAACAGATAAAAAAGCAGTCTAACATATGACAGATGAATCTGACAGTTATATTTATAGGGGACTAATGCTATATTTAATTACATCTTTTATCAAGGGAAATGCATATTTAGTAGGGCTGTCAGTCGATTATTTTTTTTTTTATTAGCTGAATTGAAACATGTAATTATTTAAAAGCTAAAGAAATGTAACTGTGAAAATACCCACAAAAGATTATTTTTGTGTGTTAAATGAGAAAGTATCAAGTTAGCATTACAAACTGTAATATTGCAATAAAAATACAAATTGTAAAATTGTAATCAAATTTTACAGCGTGTGATATTTGGGTCATAATCAGCTCTCGTGCAATAGCTACTGGTCTCCCTGCTTATGTAATATAATTTATCCTGTGATATAAATATGAGACAAAAACTCATACAGGGCATTTTTCCACAAACATGTTGAATTTCCGCATAAATGCATTTATGGAGTTGTTACCCTGAATCAAATTTGTTAACTATATGAAATATAAGATGACATACAGGTCTGGGGATGGAGTCAGTGCATTAATTGCATTCAAATATTTAATCACATAACTTTTAAGAACTAATTAATGTGTTAAACTGACAGCCCTAATATTTAGTAGATTAGTATAGTTAGAAATTGTAAACTACACTCTAAAATAGCTTAAATATTTAATATGATGATATTCTTCCATTAAAAATGTGAAAATAGATCATCTAATTTTAACTTTACTTTTGTTTTTACATTGATTCTATATTATAATTTTCATTAGTAAAATCCACTTATTTGTTGCCTGAGGTTGGGTCCAGACTTGGATTGGAACTAGTGTCCTCAAATACTCCTCTCTTGGTTTGTTCATTCATATTAGAAGTTTCCATGATTTTGCTGGTGTATTAGTGAATGTATGCATTTACTGATGATCATCATAGATCTGAGTCATTGTTCTTTCTCTTTCTCTTTCTGTCTTCAGTCTGTGGAGATGCATTATTACAGAGGAACAGTGTCTCATCCTGACTTCAGCTCTGAAATCAAACCCATCACACCTGAGAGAACTGTACCTGAGCTGGAGTAAACTAGGAAACTCTGGAGTGAAAAACCTCAGTGATCTACTGATGAACCCACAATTCAAGCTGGAGACACTACAGTTAGTATCATTATACTGTACAGCAGTTACAGTCAAATTAAAGTTTACTGTTTAGATTAAAATCACTGGGCTCTTGTCAGATAATTTGTAGCGCTGCATGAAATGCAGTTTCTGGCATTTCGCCATCTGAAGAAAGTTTTAGAAATACTGTTTTATATGTTTCTGTAAAAAACACTAAACTTCAACAGTTTAAACAAACACTTTCTACTCAATATCTCATGATGAGTGGGTTCATGGGTTCACATTATATTTGTGTCAAATTCTTCTCCTTAATTTTTTGTTTGTAAGATGATCTTCTCTTCCTCTGTTTGTCTCTTTCTAGTCTTTATAACTGTGGCATTACAGATGTTTCTTCTTTAACTCAGTCTTTGACAAACACAAAAGCACTGCAGTTTCTAAAAGAGCTTGATCTGAGTGGTAATAACATTGGAGACTCAAAGCAGCGGCTCATTGATGTGCTACGAGACTCAAACTGTAAACTGAGGTGAGTAAACTTCACTTTGTGATATTAAAGAGATCTTCAATTACCTCTGATATGTGGACAAATATTAACTATCAAATATTTGTGAAAGGAGATGATCAAATGATCATCAAGCTTTATTTCAAAGGGTTTTTGTCAGAAAGAAATGTAAAGTTGATCAAAATGTTGAACACAAAGGAGGAAAGAGAACAAAAGCAGACTGTCAGAGCTTTCTCCAACAACAGCTGCTTTATTAATGCCATCAGTAATAGTGAATTCCAGCAGATTCCAGCTTCAGCTCACAGCCGTCCAGCATCACATGATCAATGTCTCTGTCTCTTGTGTGTTTTTACTTTGACAAGCAACACGTCACATTACTTTACACTTACTTTACTTTCACTTATTTACTGAGACCAATACAAATGTTGAAACTAGAGGAACAACAGCTTAAACTAGTGGAACGTTTAACTGAAAGGTTTTTGTTTTGAGGCCAAATCACATTAGTATTTGTTCTTGTGGTTTATTATATTTGCCGATCACTCATTAGCATGTGTTTCTCTTTATAGTGTCTCAACAGGAGTCACACAAACACAAACATATGAATGTTCATGTTCAATGTATTTAAAACACAAATATTGTTTCAGAAATATCTATGGAAGATCATGTAAATGTAAATTTAAATTTAAAAGAAACTGTAACCGAAGTAGTAACTGATAAGCAGTTTGTTCCACTGAACACTAATTTTTCTCTCTTTTGTTCGACCTTACAGTGTAGAATAAAATCCATTGTCAGGAGTCCCTCATACAATTGATTCAGAAAAAGATGGTAAACGCTGTCTATCATAGTTTTCGATCCTGATGAAAACAGCAGTGAACATCAGGAGAGGATCCACAGAAGAGCTTCACTACTGTGTCTATGAGGAGAAAGAAATGTGTGATAAATGTGTGAATGTGATCCATACAGGTGAAGAGACTCAGACTTTACAATCAAATAATGCAGCATGTGTGTTAGAAACATGTGATACTGAATGATTCATGTTGATTTAGTATTCAAGCAAATGATGCTTTTGTTTAATTTAAAGATGTAACAGAGGAGGAAGAAGATCAGATGAGTCTGTCTGGCTCTTCAGTTTATTAATAGTTGTATTAAACTCATTCATAATTATTCAAATGTTTCTAATCAAAAAGTGATTGTCAAGTGCAGCACTTAAATGTATCAACAGATATAAAACAAGTCTACAGTGTGTAATTTCTATCTTAAAACACATTATATCTTATTCTGTACACACTGTAATTCCATTTCATTTTATATTAGGTTAGTTATGTGTGTGTCTGTTGTTAATGTCCAGATGTCCAGTATATTGAGTGAGTCTTTTCTTTATTAGTTCAGACCAACTAAACATTTTCACCAGTTTACAGCATTTGTGTTTTTCACTCTCCTCTAAATAGTCAAATACATTCATTCATATCTTGCTTGTAAATAAAATTATACATACTGTTAAAACAATTTGTTATTTTCTTTTGAGTATTATTTTTGGCCTGTTTTAAGTATTGAAGCTACATAAACGGATTCTCCTTCTTACAGGATTTTAGACATTAAACATAAAACTGTGAGTGATCTTTAAAATAGTTTGAGAAGAAACTGTGCTGCTCTGTCTAATATATAAAACAGAAATCTTCCTTTTATGTGTATTTAAAGAGACAGTTTACCCAAAAAGAGTAAATAATTTCTTCATTTACTCTCCTTCATGTTGTTCCAAACACAAAAACACTAGAGAAAATATTTTGTGAAATGTGTCAGTGTCTCTGATCGGCTGCTAACATTCTTCAAAACATACGTTCCACAGACGATTGAAAGTAAACAAGAAACATACAGGTTTAAACGAACTGTCCCTTTAAGACATCTAGCACTTTAATCTTTGCAACTTTAAAGCAAAATCAAACCATATAAATTAAATCATAAATTATATTATATAAGTTGAAAGTCGGAATCATTGTTTTTGGTAAGTACTGATTTGGACGGATTTACTGAAGGTTTAAAATCTCATGTCCGCTGCAATCTTGACCAGGTCTCTCTGTTAGAAGCGGTTGTAATATCTCTTTAGGATTCTCCTACTGCACAACAGGACAAATGATTATAGTTACGCTTTACTCTTTTATTCAGAACTTCATTATTTTCAAAAAGTACTATCATTAAATGACATCAAATATTTTATAATCAGTCTTTTATATCTATCAGTCATCAAATTATAACATACAACTCCAAATACGCACATGTTGTAACATTCTCATGTTTATTGCGCTTGTTATTTCATGAAACATGCTCAGATCATGGAAAATGGCATATCATAATTTACAGCAGATTCTCATGTTTGAAATGCGTGTAAATAATACCTAGATCCATGAATTTAAGAAATCAGCTGAAATGCTCTATTGAACACTTGGCAAGCAGAATGTAAAACCTAGAGAATTTCTGAATATTTTATCTTTTTATATAACTTTTTTTTCTTCTAATAATAGTATCATTCAGGTTTGGAATGCATCCAACCTTTTTGATCAACTCTTTACCAGTGCTGCCTAGTTCCTCTAAACCTTTTCTCTCTCTCTCTCTTTTCTGTGGTTTTGAGCTTAATTTTGTTATTTGCAGATAAATAGATTTTTATGATAATTTATGAAAAATGTTTTTGTGCCATGCATTCTAATATGTCAGAGTCATTTAAAATGTCTCAACAAATAGAATAAAATAAATATAATTTTTTGGAGCTTTGATTTGATTACTTCAAATTTAAAACCACAGTTTCAACTTTAAAGAGCTAAAAGAAGGGCTACCTTGGTTCCAAATGCTGTAACTTTTGAATACTGCATGATATCACCACAAAATTGAACTCACTTACAGCACAAATGTTGGGGAATATGACCAAAAAGATTGAATGTCTAATAAGAATGATATAAAATATTTTCTCTTGGCGTGTTTCATTTGTTTCTCAACACAAGCATATTCAAACACAAACATTTTTTCCCCTTAAAAAATATTGAAAAAAAGTTATATAAAACGATACCTACCTTGGAACTGTCCTTGCTATGGTCTTGGAGATATGAGTCATTATTTTTGTGTATGGCACATTCATTCACGTAGTCAAGATCTAAACAAAAAGACCCCTTTTGCTACAAAATACTGTAACTTTTTGTTAGAATAAAGTATATTCTATAATCGCCGAGAATTAAGATTCAATCTGAGTTGAGCCACACAGCACAGGATACAGGTACCTGGAGCCAAGAATGACAGACACAGCAATAGTGCATTTCATTCAAGACTGGTTTAATGAGTATGATCCACCAGGTTATAAAGTGAAATATAGGGAAGTGAAATCAGACTGTCAGCAGAAAATGGAAAAGGGTACAGATTGTCCCCAAAGGACAGACAGTCTCATGATCTTCCATTACATCATTGTCTATACTTCAAATACAATAGAGAATACAGGTTACAATGTTAAGACTTAATATAAGGGACACAGGATGTTATAGAATCTTACAATGGCCACTTTAAGACAGAATGTCTTACACCAACAAACAATCCTGTGTCTTCATGTTAAAACACAAAACACATAATTCATTAGTACCTTTACTTAATCATTGTTAGATATGGATACATAATTCTTCCACTGGTTAATACATGGTTATATATGGGTTATGTATTAAGTAGAAAATCATCTCTGATTAGATCTGTCTAAAACTCATCTTCGGCATTCAGATCCTGTCTTTCTGACTCCAACTGATAAACGCGCGCATAATCACTGTACTCATCTCCATCCTCTTCTGGATTATCTATTGCTGTCGGAGTAGATGTACGAGCTCCTCCTGATCGAACAGCAAGCATCACTTGATAAGTACCTCGCGTTGTAAGGGATGTAATAGTACGCATAATAAAATTGCTAATACACTGCATTAGACATGGAGCGATTAGTAACACAATGAACATCAGAACAATAATTGGAACAACAGTAGTGAAAATCCAGGTTCCCCATCCGCCCCATAGTCCATCCAGCCAATTAAACCAAGAATCGACTCTCTTTGGGTCCGGAATGGATGTCTTCATGTGAGTGATGATGTCCGTGATGTTATCTGAATTGTCTGGAATATAAAAACAGCACGATATCCCTAACATCTTACAAACTCCTCCTTTCTCCGAAGTCAAGAGGTCAAGAACCAGTCTATTTTGGATGACTGCTTCTCTCATCTTTCTCAGTTCCTCATTTATTACTCCTAGAGCGTGAGCGGTATCATTCTCTAGTGACAACACTTGCCATGCCAAACCATTAATCTTGTTTAATGCAACGGTAGTCCCTACTCCAGTAAAGAAACCTGCCAAAGACCACCCTACGTTCTCCCCTGGAGTTGTCCATGGAGTAACTGTCTTATACCCATTATATCTGTCAGGCATATCACTCATCTCCCTTTTCTGTCTGGCCTGCATTTTATCAACACCCTTCGTGAGTTTACTATCTTCTCGTACCATTATTGTGGTTCCTGTAGAGAAAAGTGCTGGATAACAGCATCCTCGCCACTCTCCCTCATCTAGGTGATAATATGCCATTCCTCCACAGGTCCAAATCATTCCTGGGGAGCTATCAAGATGTGAGAATGGACACTGAAAATTCTCCACTGTCTTATTCTGATACTTAACAGTACAATTGTTATTAGTTGTTTGGTTAATCATTATGGTGTTTTTTACAATCTGACACCCCAACATAATGTTTACCTTTAGCTGAACAGATACATAGATCTGCCAGGTGCGATTGTACATGAAATGCTGGTCCGTCAAATGGTTGACCAGGATACGAACAATCATAATCTTCCAGCGAAAACATCAATGGCCTATTTGCTCTCAAATTATCTGTCATCTGCATTATCACAGACATTTGTTTTGGTAGAACACATTTACCCTTTTCAAGACGTAACACTTCTGAGGTTAATTGCTGAGTTTTCCACGCTGACTGCAACTGCATACAAATCCAACATTCTCCTGCCACTTCATCACTTATAACATTCCTTTGCAGAAGTGCCAGTGCACATGCATAATTTCCATCACATTTGGCCTTTGCTGCCCTAACTTCCTTTATACCATTACTCATATCAGAACCCATAATAAACTCGATATCTGTCGATGACACTTCCCGTGGTAAATCAACTGGATTTGGGAATAGTTCAGTCATCGCATCCTTAACTGTCAAACTTGGTTCTGCATGGATCACATTAATCTGAACTTCCTGATAAACATCTCTGTTTGATACAGCCCATGCACAATAGTACACACCAGCGTCAGAGAGCTGTACATCAAAGATTGTCACATTTAATAGTCTTGCGTGTCGCGTCCTTCCATCTAACCATCTCATACTTAACTGAGGTCTTTCTACTACACTTGCCTTAAACCGCGGATCTGTTCCATCTCCTCCAGTACCATAGTATGCTTTTACTTCTTCCCAGCTACACGATCCTGTACAGATATACAGGTCGTGACCATAGAGATTCCTTACATTCTCTAGGTTGCGGGTTAGCCCTACACTCATAGAGATCGGATCACATAAGAAACTTTCATCTCTACCTTGTCTCAAAGTGATTCTCAGTGGATTGGTATGTGGTGGGCTTGTTCGTGATTCTGCCAATTCTCTCCGATAAAGGATTGTATCATTTTGTCTCGCTTTCTCTATTTCCCATAGCAGGAGTGCGAACGAAATTATTACTGCAATTGTGGATAAAACACACATTGTTCCTCTTAATCCACACATTCCTGGCCACCTGAATGGGTGCCAGGGTCTCCTCTCCATATTCATCATATTTCCACTCCCTACTCTTCTTGACATGAAAATATATACTTTCCTTCCAATAAGTTTCCTGAATGATCAAGTTTGAATATTGTCAATACCCCCCCGTGAGGTATTTCACCTAATTCTGATCGTTTCACTAAAACACTATTTGGCGGTAATTCGGCCAAGCCTGTCTCTAGCAATAGCCACGCTTCTTCCAAATTCTCTGGTGGCTGTCTGTATACAGCAGCAATTCCACCAGTGTTAAGATAGCTGGGTGGTAATCCAAAATTGGACAATGCTCTCAATGCTATTTCAGACCAAGTTATCGCTGGGACTACTGTCCACCTCTCTAAAAAATCATGAAGAGACATTTAAATCTACACTGCCCTTCTGTACACTTCCAATTCTCCGTCCTTTAAAGTAAAAAGGTAGAATACATTTTCGTCTGGATATATCCTTTCTAATATGACTTCCTTAATCAGATCTGGTTCTTCTTCCAGAACCGCTCTGGCTAGTTCAACAATGTTATTATCAAATGCGTGAATAGCTTCCAAAACTGTACACTGAGTGAAGCTATCTAATGGTGGATAATCCATCAATCGGAATTGGGCCCTTAGTGCATACAGGGTTGTATAAGGAGTTAGCACTGTTTGGCTCAATGGACCATCTATCTTCCTGCTTTGGATAACCCCCACCTCACTATAAGAGGTAGTTCCTTCCTCAGCTTAATCAGTGTTTTTCCTCCTCCCTGTTAGGCAGTAAGGGGAATCCCCTTTACCAGGATTCTATTTTAAATTGGAGCTTGCCTGCTCTCCTGAAGAACACTTCTTCAGGCGTGAAGCATGTATCCACTGTGGCTGGTAGTCCGTCAGAACTCCGGTCCTGGTTACGGCAATCACAGTGGCTGGTCCAATGTACTTCGGTTCTCCCACTCTCGTTGGCTTCAGGTCTCGAATCAGCACGCTCTGTCCTGGGACAAAAGGGTGAGTAGGCTGCTCTGAAGGGAGAGGGAAACACAAAGAAACATCAGCACATATGGAATTTAGTTTTCGATTAGGGAAGTCACGTAGTCCTCCTGCACCACCTCCAGGTCACCTAAGGAAGTAATACCGGCACGGCCCTTGACCCAAGGGGTCGGGAACGGCCTACCCATTAGTATCTCAAACGGTGAGAGTTTAGTGGTGGAAGATGGAGTCATTCTTATTTCAGTTAATACTGCAGGTAGTAAGTCTACCCATTTCTTCCCTGTCTCGATCGAGGCTTTGGTTAGCCTTTCCTTAATAGTACGATGTAAACGTTCCGAATTTGATGAGGATTGCGGATGGTAGGGTATGTGGAAGTGCCAATCAATGGACAATGCTTTGGCTAGGAATTGTGTTACCCTAGACGCAAAATGTGTCCCATTATCACTCTCAATGGTAGTAGGTATGCCAAATCGAGGAATTATTTCTTTGGTTAGGATCTTAACCACTGTTTTTGCATCTTCCTTTACACAAGGAAATGCTTCTGGCCACTTTGTAAATCGATCAATTATGACCAACAGGTACTTCAAGTTACCTATAGGTGGCATGTGTGTAAAGTCAATCTGCACATTTTGGAAAGGTGCTTCTGGATGTGTTAGTACATTGTGTTTGATCGGCTTATGCGGGTTTACCTGCGCGCATGTCAGACATGAATCCAGAATAAGCTTAGCTGTCTTGTGCACATCTGCAATGCAGTACAAACGATTGATTACTTGTACTACTTTTGCTAAGCTTGTATGCGACAGGCCATGGTAATGTCTAATAAGAATCACCAATGCCAACTTTGGGAGTGCTACTCTTCCCTTCTCATCTCTCACAATCCCGTCCTTATCTGGAGCACATCCGTGCTCACTCCAATGTTGCAAATCAGTTTGTGTAGGCTGACTCTGCAAAATCTTAATGTCAATGTCAGGTACATTGGTTATATGCACAGTCATAGTTACCTGACTTTTGTTACCTATGTTGAACGTTGGTTTAATTTGTGCCTTGGCCGCTTCCTTCGCCGCTTCATCTGCTTTCCTGTTCCCTACAGCCTGTTCATCATCTCCTGCTGCGTGACCTTTCACCTTTACTATGGCCACTTCGGCAGGTAGCTGTACTGCTCTAGTTAGCTGTCCTATTAGATTCGAATGCGCTATTGGTTTACCATCTGCCGTTTTGAAATCTCTTGCTTCCCATGTTTTAGCAAAATGATGAACCACCCCCCATGCATACTTCGAATCAGTGTAAATCGTTACTCGTTTTCCTGCCAACAACTCACATGCTCTTATTAATGCTACTAACTCAGCCGCTTGAGCTGAATTGTAGTCCAAGGCAAATGCCTCTATTATTTCCCCCATGTCTGATACCACAGCATACCCACAAAGGTAGACACCATCAGAAGGTTTCGAGCATGATCCATCAACATATATATGCTCCCCCCCATCCAGAGGCGAATCGGATAGATCGGCTCTGGAAGAACAAGAGGCAGTCAATTAAATTGTACAATCATGACTTTCATCATTATCTACCATATCGGCCATTCCCAAAATTCCTAATAAAGCAGGATTAATGGACGAAGTTGGCTGAATGGTAAGATTTTTGGTGGCCAGCAGGATTGCCTCATACCCTGAACGTCTTTGTGCCGTCATGTGTTGTGTCTGCATGTTATGCAAAATTGCTCCTACCTGATGTGAGGTGTACAACGTCAATGGATGTGACAGAACAATTTTCTCAGCCATCTGTACAACCATAGCAGCCGCTGCTACAGCACGAAGGCATGCTGGCATACCTGAGACTATATTATCTAGCTTCTTAGACAGGTATGCTACTGGTCTATACGTGGAACCATGCTGTTGCACCAGGACCCCCATGGCCACCCCCTCCGCCTCTCGGACATGTAGCTGAAAATCCCGTCGGAAATCTGGAAGGCCGAGTGCAGGAGCCGTTGTGATGGCTTTCTTCAGTGCATTGAAATGCAGTTCGGCCTCATCAGTCCAGTTCAAAAGCGTTCTTGGTGGGACTTTGTGATCAATCAGGCTTCTGAGGTGCTTGTCATGTATAGCACAATCAGGTATCCAAGACCTGCAATAGTTCACCAGTCCCAGGAAACTTTGGAGCTGATGCACAGTCTGTGGTGGCTGCAACTTCCTCTTATTCTGCTCTCTCTGCATCTGACCCTTCAATAACCAGCAGTCTTTCTTAACATGACCGGGGGCATTGCAGTGAAAGCACACTATTCTTGGCTTTCTTGGTTGAGCCAAGCGTGGTTTCACTTCTGCTCTTTTGCCATACTGGTTTTTCTGAGGCTGCTGCTCATTGAACATTGCCATTTCTGTCTTAACTACAAATCCCCCAGATGAATCTAGTTCCCTAATTCGCTTCCCCAAATCATCTGTGCTCATGTCCAGCAAATTTGTAGTTGTTATTCGGATTAATTGAGCCTGCTTTGGTTGCATATTGTTTAATAAAGTGTTGGTAAACAATGGCCCCATTGCTGCATGGTTTATTGGGAGTTTAGACTCTTCAGTCCATGCTTTCTTGAACCTCAGATAAAAATCTGAGGCAGATTCTTTCGGTTTCTGCTTAGTATTCGCAGCAAATGATAAATCTTGTCTACTGCCTACACGCTTATCCAGAAAAGCTCTCAATTCTTTAAAGAAAATATAATGGTTTTCAGGCTTTTCCCAGAAAATTTCATGAGGGCTTGCCGCAGTAGCTGAGCCCGATATCACATCCCGGACGAGCCCCCCACTGTTAGAATAAAGCCCCCAACTGTTAGAATAAAGTATATTCTATAATCGCCGAGAATTAAGATTCAATCTGAGTTGAGCCACACATCATTATCACGATCCAATGTTGGACAGGCTGAAATCAAATCTGCTTCAGAAATATCTGCCTCCAAAGTTCTTGCTAAAACTGCTCTATAATCTGCCCCTGTGAAATGTGCGTATCTTGTGTGTGTTCTCAAAATAGTGACAAATTGGCTGGGATTCTGAGGAGAAGGCAAGCTTTTGCATATTGCTTCCATATCTGCCATTTTTATCGGTCTAGTGGAAATACCGTTACCTGATCTTAACCAAATCATTGCTTTCTGATTGGCTTTAAGTGGATTTAAATCTGACGGTTGGTCTTGTACTGCTTTAAGTTTATCCGCCGACAGAGCTGAGGGTTTAAGCATGGAATAGGGAGGGGGTTTTGCTGTCACTCTAGCCACATAAGCCGTGACCTGTTTTTTCTCTGGACCTTCGTCCCAGACTTTTTTCATATTTTGCCAGACACTATAACTCTTAGTCATATAGTTATAATCCCAATTTGGGTCTCCCCATCCCTCTTTTACCAGACTCCTGGCCAACTGCATGCCATCATCTGTAAATGAACCCTCTCGTGGATACGGTATCTCAATTTGTGGTTTCATTTGCTCAGACCAACCCGCCATATTACTAACGTACGGTTCCGTGTAAAGTCCCTGATTATTTCGGTACATAAAATCAACTGGCGTTTCCCCCGGTAACGGTCTTGATACTGAACCCCCCATCTTCCACTTTTAGAAAAGGGGTTAGTGTTAGTAATTTTGTGCACGAATTTCCTGTACTGTATTGCCCAACCTCAACTGTAGTACATGTATCGTATCTGTGACCTTGGGTGGTGTCCCTATGTTCTGGGCTTTCGCCAAACTTGTCCAGCTTTCGCCAAACTGCATTCGGGTCGCCCCTAACCACCTTCTTTTTTGGGTGCTACCTATGTTCTGGGCTTTCGCCAAACTTGTCCAGCTTTTGCCAAACTGCATTCGGGTCGCCCCTAAAGCACCATCTTTTACTGGTCACAAATCTTTCAACATGCAGTAACAATTGAAATAAATGTCATAAACAGACTCAAAAATTTGTTTCCGTACTTCCCGCGAAAGAAATGACGCTGCCGTGACCAAAAATATACAGTGTGATCAGTACTGTATATCCAATCACTCTGCGCCGATAATTACTTCTGTAACTACCGTTGCTAAAACAACCATGGAACGACCTAACATTCCACTAGCGACTAGTGATTCTATTAATTGCCCTCTTTCGTTAGAAATAAAATTACCGTTGTCAGTCGCAAATTCAGCGGCTCAACAATGGAACGACCTAACATTCCACCAACGACTAGCAATTAACCAATCTCGGTCCCTAACACCGTCCCCAGGCCCCTACATAGCCATAGGGTATGCTAAACGATACCCCTCTAATAAAGGTCCTATTTTACGAGATTATCTGGATCCTACAGAGGCATAAAGTAAGCCAAAAACACTTACCCCTCTATTGTAGGTCCGTCCTTTGATTCCCCGGCGCGTCTTTCCCTCACAAATTCTCTGGACGTTTTCCCGAATCCTAGGGATTTCCCCTCTTTCGCGGACGAGCCCCCAACCGTTAGAATAAAGTATATTCTATAATCGCCGAGAATTAAGATTCAATCTGAGTTGAGCCACACAGCACAGGATACAGGTACCTGGAGCCAAGAATGACAGACACAGCAATAGTGCATTTCATTCAAGACTGGTTTAATGAGTATGATCCACCAGGTTATAAAGTGAAATATAGGGAAGTGAAATCAGACTGTCAGCAGAAAATGGAAAAGGGTACAGATTGTCCCCAAAGGACAGACAGTCTCATGATCTTCCATTACATCATTGTCTATACTTCAAATACAATAGAGAATACAGGTTACAATGTTAAGACTTAATATAAGGGACACAGGATGTTATAGAATCTTACACTTTTGAATACATTATGCTCTCACCAAAACAGCTAAGATTCTGGGAAACATTATCAAAAAAAGTTTTTTTCCTCTTTCCTTGTTTCTGTCCAGAGATATTGAATGTCAGATAAGACAGATATGAAAAAATTCTCTTGAGCACTCAAATCTTTCTTACAGTTTTGTCAGTGATTTCTCAGCTGAAGAATGTCCAAATTAGTTTTTTTTTTCTTTTGAAAGTACAGAAAGTTTTTTTTTATCAAACAATACCAACCTTTTTGTTTCTCTACTTCTCTACTCTACTTGCTACAGTCTTCATGTTATGAATCATTATTTTTGTGTGTCACTCGGGATAAAAAACACATTGAGTGAGGCAAAAATGGTCTCAGGGCTTAAGGGGTTAATATAAACACAAACTTAACTCCAAACCTGCTACTGGTTTCTAAACAAATGCATTCTTTTCTCTTTTTAGTTTTTTTTTTTTTTTTTCGCTCACATGATGTAAGTGCTCTCTGTAATGGCTGCCTATTAAGTTCTGTTTCAGTTACAAATACTAATTTTAAGGCTCTTAATGGTTTAGCTCCTGCATACCTAACTAGTCGCTTACCACGCTACAATCCATCATGCTCCCTAAGGTCATTAAACACTGGACTTTTGGTACCTAGGATAGCAAAGTCCACTAAAGGAGGAGGTAAAGCTTTTTTACATTTGGCTCCAAAACTCTGTAATACTCTGAACAGCAGCTACGCTAATTGTCTATTTGCTGCTCTGTTTGGAATCCAGAGGTAAATAGGAATTCCGATAGTCATCCTGAAGGGAGAAAATGCAGTGGCAGAAAGAAAGGAAAACCCCACGTTTGTTTGTGTTTCACACTCCTGTCCATTTGGTGGCGGCAATGAACTAAAGCTGTTTGACAAACGCCGACAAACATTAGAAGAAGAATCCAGGTGTCCTGCATTATTTGCCTTTGTTTGTTTGTTCATATTATAGCTACAATTATCTCTGGTACATTTGTAGATTTGATAGCTTTGTTTGCTGCTGTGACTTAAAGACCTGCTGCTGCTCATCTCATTGCCTCACAACTGTTTGTTAAGGAAGCCAGAGTATTGGAAATTAAATACCTCTCTATTACAAAATACTTAATATTGTTTGAGAGTAAGAGCAAGTATTCTTTTAAAACATATACTAATAAAAAGTGAAAAATTGTTAAAAGATTACCTACTCGTTATCTCCTAAAGGTTTTTTTTCCTCCACAAGAAAAACTGGCTTAAATCTCTCTTGTTTTTCTCTTTTTCTAGTTGAATTTAACTCTCATCCCTCAGGTTTGTGAACAACATAGGAATTTTATTATGCATTATGATTATATGAATATTATGATAATTCAAATATATTTTAAGCTTTATCTTATACTATGATGTTCACAAACCTGTTAAAGTGTTTTTTTTCTGTCATTATGATTATTATGTTCAAAAAACAACCATCTTTCCCTAAGCTTGTATGTAATTATAAGGTCTGCAATAATAATAATAAAAAAGAAGATCAGAGCGACGGGTGCACAAACACCTCATAACATCAGTAACTCAACAACCCTGCCTAGTACACTTTCCTCCATGTTTGCAATGTTTGCTCGAAGGAGACATTGATCAGCTACTACTTATGGTCTCTAACCAATGGCCTGATGGTTATAGAGTCAGACTTGTCACCTGAAGGTCATGGGTTCGAGTCTCAGTGTCAGCAGGGATTGTAGGTGTGGGAGTGAACGACCAGCTCTCTTTATAATACCACTTGAGAAGGATTTACTCACATGACCAAGCTTTTCTCCTTCATTCTGCCATCAGCTCACCACAACCCCTGTGTGCACCAGCTGTGGAAATTGCGGGCCAAACTTTGGGTGAGGAACATCCACTTTCCACAATTCCTACATGCAAACAATTGTTTAGCTGTCTATATTTGAAGTTTTATTTTCAAGCTTGTTTTAATAAACATATAATGTTTCAGATTATTTGGATAAATTGTCACAATTTATGTTCTTTATTTATTGAAAAGGCAAGTTATTCCACATCATTCCCAGTCTTCTTCATAGAATGCAAATTGAAGAACAAATAGTTTGAAATGTAGGATATGCAATGCACCATGAAAAAGTAAATTCAAAATGATAAAACATTAATGTTTGTCCAGAGTTGTAAAGCAGAGGCCAGTTTAAGCCAATTCATTATTAAAATAATAAAAGTAAAGAAAAACAAAACCACAAACTGAAAAAGAAATGTTCAGTTTACAATGGCATTTTTGAAAGCAGTCTGTAAGAACAAGTAATTGAAGTCAAAAAGTATTATATTTGTGATTATTACCTGTGATTATAGCAATGGTGAGTAAAGTATTGTCAAAAATGGCGACATCCATAGAGCTAAAAGTTTTCTGACAAATGAACACAACAGTCGAGGCATGACTTCATCTGTTAAATCTGAACCAGCAGCAGCTTTTATAACTGGAGTAGATAGGAGTCACACAGAGCACAAATCTTGAAAAGAGCAGAGAAAAACTAATATTGTTTGTGGTTTGCTCAGTTAGATGCTTCCACAGATGCGTGATGTGGACTTAAATCATGTTTCTCCAGTAGATGACTTAAATGTGATGGTTGAGTCCTTATTTAATGTTGGAAATAATTGAAGAGATTAAGAGTGCAATCATTCAGAGTAAAATATACATTTTGCTAAAATATATATGTTTAATATTCTACATGTTGTATTTAAGAGAGCAGTAACTGTAAAAGGGGTATCCAGGTAATTGCCAAAGTCGTCAGATGTAAAACATCTGCTATGTTCATTTACTATATTCAGATGAGTGAACACAGTGAACTGTGTAACATTTAGTCTGTGTTTTGTTTTATCATTTGAAATGATTTATGTTTTAGTTTTTTTTTTATTTTATTTTAGAATGTGATGTTTATATTTTAAACCTCTTTTTTTTCTTTTTTTTGGCAAATGTGTAGCACAGCCTACAGAAATACATTCACTGTATTTGTTACATTGACTAAAGTTTTCACATTGTTAGGAGGACAAAATTAGGCTTCATCAGTTTACAAATCCACAGAAATGGATACGCACAGATTGTGAATTTATGGGTTAGGATTCAAAAACCAAACATGGTTTACAAAATCTGAGCACAAGGATTGGAAATTCATGGGTACACATTAATTAATCCGTGGACACGATTTGTTAAACCGAGTGAACAGTTTAAGAATTCTCCTCCGTCAGATCTGAAATTAATGTAAGAAAGTTACCATAAAAATAATTGTGTTTTATGTTAAACATAGTTTAACAGACCAATGACATAAATGCTGTTTGGACATTTGTATCTTGTATATGCCATTACAGTGACTGCATAGTTTAAGTCTGACGATAAGAATGAAATGAACTTTAACAGGCAGTTTATAGTTTATTTACTGTTCTCTTAGCTTAGCTCTGGTAGATATATTAAAAAAAAAAAAAAAAAAAAAAAAAAAAAATCCCTCCATGGCCACCACATGCCACGTCTCGAAAGTTTGGCCACGAAATTTAGGGTTTTTAGCCGCTCTGATAATATTAATGAGCCTCAGACTGCACTGCAAATCTTAACAAGATCAGCTTGCTTAAAAGTTTTTAAACCAATTGCCTTATTTTGGCAAAGTAAACTTAAAGGTAAACTATAAGTTAATTTAATAATCAAAACATTACGTCCAATGAGTTTCCACATTTTAGTATTTTTAGTAGTTTAGCATGAAATGCACTGAACATGAGTTTGAATTTCTCAACCATTTATTTTTGTAAAAAAAAAAAAAAACAGCTAGAAAACAAAATACCACAATATAACTAGACTTGTAAAACATATATGTTCATATAATACTCTTTACAGACTTTTTGACTAAACAGTATATATACACATGCAGTTTAAATTGGCAAATCATATGCAAAACTACATATTAAACAAAAATTAGGGTAATAGAGTTCCTGATGTAGACAGACATAGATATGGAAAGCCCCAAAAGCAATCTTTCATGGCTTTTTTAGATGTAAATACAATTCTGAAATTGTTCAATTGTGATGAAAAAAAGAATAACAAAAAAAGTCTATTCCTTGAAGCAAATAAGAAAAGTAAAAGTGAATCAAATAAGAGCATTTCATCGACTAACAATATAGCAAAGCATTCATTAAAAACAGGGAAGTAGCACCCAGTTGAAATGTTAAATTTCAGTACATTTGTGTTTTCTAATTTCACTTTAGTGTTACATTCTCTTTAGCTTCCTGAAGAAGAAAGGTGTCTACATGTAAAAAATAAAATACAATACTGTCCTTCATTAAAAGAGATAGTGATGCAAACTTTGAAAAAGTGAAACTTTATTCGCTGTGAAAACTACAGAAGATGTTTTTTTCCCCGTCTCATGTTAGAGCTGATTAGGACAGATTTATACAGAAGAGATTCTGTTTTCCTACTCATTATTGTGTCAGGTTTGTTGAGGATGCTACATGAGTATGCATGAGTAGATTACGTGAGTAAGTGAAACTCTTCCCACATTCAGTGCAGTGATACGGTTTCTCTCCGGGTGTGGATCCTCTCATGTGCTTTCAGGGTTTCTGACCGACTGAATCTCTTGTCGCAGAGTGAACACTTGTAAGGTTTCTCTCCAGTGTGGATCATCTCATGTGCTTTCAGGGTTTCTGACCGACTGAATTTCTTGTCGCAGTGTGAACACTTGTAAGGTTTCTCTCCAGTGTGGATCATCTGGTGTCGTTTTAACTGTTGAGCTGTAATAAAAGTCTTCTTACACTCAAAGCACATGTGATCTCTCACACCAGTGTGTGTCTTCTGATGAACTTTTAAACTCTGTAGTTGTGAAAAACTCTTTCCACATACAGAGCATGAATATGGTTTCTCCTTTGTATGAACTCTCAGGTGCCTCTTCAGGCCTGTAGCCCAAAAAAATACTTTTCCACAATAATCACATGCATGCATCTTCTCTCCAGTGTGGGTGTTCATGTGCATCTTCAGGGTTACTTCTAGTTTAAAACTCTTCCCACAACGATCACATATGAATGGCTTCACTTCAGTGTGGATGTTCATGTGTTTCTGAAGGTATGCAGTTTGTCTGAAACTCTTCCCGCATTGATCACATGTGAACGGTTTCTCTCCTGTGTGAATCTTCATATGAACATTGAGGTTCTGTTTATATCTGAAAGTCTTTCCACATTGATCACATTCGTGCAGTTTCTCTCCAGTGTGGATCTTCATGTGGTCCTTAAGCTGTCCTTGTTGTATAAAACTCTTCCCGCACTGATCACATGTGAATGGTTTCTCTCCAGTGTGGATCATCATGTGAACATTGAGATTCTGTTTGCTTTTAAAACTCTTCCCGCATTGATCACATGTGAAGGGTTTCTCTCCAGTGTGGATCATCATGTGAACATTGAGATTTCGTTTGCTCTTCAAACTCTTTCCACACTGAGTGCAGGTGAAACTTTTCTTGCCTCTTCTTTTCAGTAAAGAAATACTTTTAGTCTGTGAGCGAGTTTTTTCTCCAGTTTTGACACGTTTTACCTCCATCAGATCTGAAATAAAAAAGTAAAACAATTACAATATGAATCATGCAAAATTTGGAGTGAAAGCAGACAACAGCTACATTAAAGGAACAATTTGATGAATTTTTATAAAATGTTTTAAAACACAATATTAAGATTAATAGCTTATACAATAATGCTACAGTTCTGACAGTCTCTCGGATGGATATTTAATTTTCTAAAACAATTGTAATTGTACTTAATTTGAACCTGTTAAGTAACTATAAAACTGTTCAATTGTCAACCAATGGAAAGTTACATTTTAATGAAAATCCACTGGATATTGACTAAATATCTTTGTAAGTGTGGTTTCCCAGCATCGGTTCAATGACTAAAGAAATGTTGACCACCCAATGCTACTGATAATAATGACAAAATATGCTATTATATGAATTTATTGTATTGCAGTAAATAGCACTTTAATGCTGATGTTGAATCAAGACTGGTTAGCACAACATGTATAACTGATATAGTTTAATAACAGCATTTCCTTATGGTTACATCTGAATTGGTTACAAAATGCATGTATTGGATGATGTAATTGTGTCCATTATGCATATAAAATATTACCTGGAAGCAGATCCCCAAGAAGAGAGCCAGAGAAAAGATAGAGCCAGTTAAGAAAAAGAGACTGAGCAACACTTACAATCTTGTTTTATCCCTTCCTTTGACCATGTGACTAAAAACCAGATGTGAGACATTCAAACTGACCAATCAGCAGATCACAGCTTTCCCCACCGTGTTAAATCACTACCAGCACTTCTGTGACTGCAGGAATTACACATTCGTAATTCCTGCAAAAATGACAGGAGCAGCTGTGGGGGCTGTCAGACACACACACACACACACACACACACAGAGAGAGAGAGAGAGAGAGAGAGGCGCGCACAGACCTCTGTGTTAAGAGAATGAGAGAGTTCGTTTTTAAAGTTTTTTTTTTTTTTTTTTTTTGCCAAACCTTACAGCAACAACAATCATTCTTGGACAAATGTAGAGGGAAAAACAATTTCTTTATTGATTGTGTTTTCTTTATTCTGATGTTTCTCGGGGTCAACCATATGAACATGTGTGCTCTCATACAGGTGAAGAGGTCATGAGAGCGAGAGCGAGGTACAGACATAGAGAGAGACGGAGGATTAGTGAAGAGATCATATTATTGATGAATCATCTATCAATTCACTGGGAAAGTGCCAAATGTTCACATAGTAAAAAAGCATTTTATTTACCTCCATCAAATTACATGTACGGGTACTTTTACATCTACACTACCAGTTAAACGTTTTTGGACAGTAAGATTTTTTATGTTTTATAAAGAATTATTTTCTGCTCACTAAGCCTGCATTTATTTGATCCAAAATACAGCTAAAGCAGTAATATTGTGAAATATTTGTACTATTTAAAATAACTGCTTTCTATTTGAATACAATTTAAAATGTAATTTTCCTGTGATTTCAAAGCTGAATTTTCAGCATTACTCCAGTTTTCAGTGTCACATGATCTTTCAGAAATCATTCTAATTTACTGATGTGCTGCTCAAAAACATTTAATTAAAAACTTTTGATTGGTAGTATAGGTTTTCAACGTCAATCATGACTTCTAACAATTATGAAAATAGTTTATCTGTAAAATGTTTCATCTTCTGCTTCATCTTATCATTGAAGAAGGAGTGAATGAAGGAAGTACACTACTGGATGACACCAGCATTGCTGCACTAATTCCTAGAACTCCTCCCAAGTTTTCTAGCATTTTCAACTGGGAGGCAATGGAACAGAAGACCTTACTACAAGCAGCGGATCTGTGTTTCAATCATTTCTACATGTATGACATCAACTAACCAAAGCCATCTGCACCCATTTGCAGCACAGTCTTTCAACACAGTTTAAACACTCTTCCTTAAAAACAGTGTATTTAGTGATCAGTAAAACATTTTTAGTCTAGCAGATTTTAGTTTTTTAAATTTATTATTATTTTATTATTACTTGTGTTTATGATGTTTTGTTTTTGTTTTATTGATAAAGGTCTGTGCTAGGTTTGTCTTATTTGTGTTCTGTATGTGCACATTTGTGTATGTTTTGATATGAATGTATATGAATTGATACACATTTGTGAACCTGGACCACAAAACCAATCGTAAGAAGCACAATAGCCAAAAATACATTGTATGGGTCAAAATTATCTATTATCTATTCAGTCACATTTATTCTGTAAGGCTGAAAATAATCAAAGACTTCTGCTTTCCTGCCCCAAACACTTCTTCAGCAACAAAAGAGCCATTTGGCACTCCTGAGGACACAGATGAGCTGATAGTGATCAAGGACTGTAGGCCAAAATGTGCATACATTGGGGGTCTGCTAATTGTAACACCTTAACAGAGGGTGAAGCTGTAATTTGCTGATTGGTCAGTTTGAATGTCTCACATTTGGGTTTAAGGCACATGGTCAAGTGGTCAAGGAAAGTATAAAAGGAGATTGTAACTGTTGCTCTGCCCCCTTGCTGGAGCTCTCTTCTTGGGGCTCTCGTCTCTTTCTCTCTCTACCCCAGCCCCCCCCCCCCCACACACACAAAAATTCAGTGTATATCTTGAAAATGTGAGTTGTATGTGCACATTTGTGTGTTTTGAATGTAATATTTTTACACATTCTCTGTGTATTTTGTAAACAGCATGAATTTGCTGTACTTACTAAAACTTGTTCATTGCAAAATGTATTTGTTAAAAAAGTTTTATTTGCATATTTAAATAAACAAAATGTGTACTAGAAAACAAAGTAGTGTTATAATGCAGTTTTATTAAGTAATTTTATAAGAAAATACTGATGTAAATTAATATAAATAATTAACCCAACTGGATTTTAACAATTCATTGGGTTAAAATATCCCACAGATAAGAAGGTGATATACCAACCCATGGGTTACTAGTTGGGTTATTTTTAGCCCAACATTTTTGTGCTCACCTGTGTGTGTGCGCATCGGGGCCAACTCCTCACATGTGGGTCCTCCATCTCTCTGTGGCCCAAATGCATGCTAGTGCCTCTTTTTCTACCATGGAGTATTTCTGTTTTGCTGCGGTAAGCGTATGTGAGGCAAAAGCAACTGTCCTCTCCACGTTGTCTGCATGTATCTGGGTAAGAACACTTCCTATCCCGTAGTCTGAGGCATCTGTTGACACTATAGTAGGTAGTTCTGGATTGAACTACTGGAAGCGCAAGGGCAGCACTATTCACACTCAGTCCCTTAACAGTCACATAGCTCTACTGAGCCTCAGGTGACATGGGAAGCATCAGGCTGTAATCCCTTCTCAGACAGGGTGTGAACCAGGAATGACAGTTATTTTTTTCTGAAGTGGCACTTTGCCGAGTTCAGGTTGAGGCCTGCTTCATCAATTCACTGCAGCACAGCTTGCAGATTTTTATCATGTCCTTGAGCGTTGCTCCTCGGCCGTGATGTCATCCAAGTAACAAAAAGCTCCAGACTGTTTTTTTACGGATTTCAGACATCATCCCTTTCGAAAGCAGCTTGGGGCAGAGGCCAGTCCTTATTGAACCCTTTTAAAAGGAAACAATCCATCATGCGTGATAAATGCAGTAAGGTTTCAACTGTCCAACTGGTGATAAGCACTTTGGAGGTCTAATGTCGAAAACACTGTTGCTCGATTACATCCTGTTGTTTGTGCTTCTGTAATTCTTTGGACACCTCGTTGCGGATTGAGAAAGGTAACTGCCTCAGTTTGAACACGATTCACAAATCCTCTTGCACGGCCCAGCCTGTCTTCCAACTTTGCATCAATAGATGAAACAGGATGCACACACTGGTCTGTACTTACCTGACCGATGTAAACACAGTCCAGTAACAAGCTCTCTGCCCAGCACAGCTTAACCCTTTTGTACAGTGTATAAGTCTGTGGTAGTGCAATACCCCAATATGAGATGCTGGCTAGCAAGCATCCTTTCACTTCAATTGCATTGCCCCCAAAACTAACAAGAC
Organism: Garra rufa; assembly: GCF_049309525.1. Lineage (NCBI taxonomy): Eukaryota > Metazoa > Chordata > Actinopteri > Cypriniformes > Cyprinidae > Garra > Garra rufa. The sequence goes on along the minus strand of NC_133367.1, from coordinate 6,119,247 downwards.
GGTGGTGAGAGGGGTGCTTGACTGAACAATTCAGTGTAGATGGACATCGGCAATATGGACACTGATGATCCTGTGTGAACCATTAACTCTGGCTGTCCTGTTTTTGTCATGATCTTGCACATATCTGTACTGTACACATTATTTAACCACAGTCACAAGCAGAGTATTCAATATTTAACACAGTCACTTCAGGCACTGTAATTTCACTCACCCGCTTGTTTCCATATCTTTGCAAAATGTCCCATTTTGTTACAGTTCCTGCACACCACATCCTTAGCAGGGCATCTGGGAAAATTAGCTGTGTGCTGCTCTTACCGCAACAGTAACAATGTAATGTGGTTGAACTGCTTGTTCAATTTCAAAAGCAGATTTGCCGGGTGACCATCACAGCTTTCTTAAGATCGAGCGGTACTTCCAGCAGCAGTCGTTCTCTGATGCGACTTGAATTGGACTTCTCTACCAGCCGATCGTGTATCATCTCGTTCAAGGAGAGACACTGCAGGCAAAAACTGTTTTTTCATGCACCTGTCAAGTTTGAGATTTTGGGATTTTTCATAAAGTGTTTTTTTTTTTCAGACTAGAGGAAAGAAAACATCCCTTTTAAGTTTTTTTTCTTTTGTAGCACTTAATCTATGTGTCAATAGATTTCAATTACAATACATATTTTGTGAAGGCTGTTTTGTCAAAATTATTTTGTTCTTCTACACTGAGCCATAAATCTCCACTTCAGTAACACTTACATCAAACTTTACAGTTTTATTCCTGTCTATATCCTTAAGTTTTTTACAGAGGGATTTGTTCATATATAATTTGCTTGATTTTATACAATTTTGTTTATTTAAAAAAAATGCTTTCTGTCTGTTAAACACCTGTGCGATCCTTCACGATTGATGTTTGTCACGTTACCATGTGGTGTGGAGGGTCCCTGTGGTGTCGTGCTTTTCGGGTAGCCCTAATTTATTTATTTTATTTTTTAAATCATCTGATCTCACTCTCCCTGTCAACTGTTTTGCTAAGGTTGGTCTATGTTTAGGGTGGGCTCAACTTGTCTGAAATTTGTAATATGTTCTAAATGACAATAACAGCACATAATTAATAATTATACAAAACCATTAGTAAACTATGAATTATGTTAAAAACAAAAACAGGACAGTGTTGTCAGACTTAAAATGTTAAATTACATTGGTGCTGATAGCTTTGTGGGCAGCACCAATGTCCTGACATGCACTGACATGTCCTGAGTTTAAGTCTCGGCGTGTGGATCTAGGAACAAACACTCGTAATAAAGAAGTTATGAGTGTTCTGCCATTGTCTTGACATGTTGTCAAGTATGGTAACCCAAACTCAGAATTTGCACTCTACCTTTAACCATCCAAGTGCACACATACAGCAGTGAGTAGTGAACACAACTCACGCACAAACCGTGAACACACACCCAGAGCATTGGACCGACATTTGTTTCAGCACCAACTGGAGCAGTTTGGGGTTCAGTGTCTTGCTCAAGGGCTCCTCAGTCGTGGTATTGAGGATGGAAGAGAGCGCTGGACATTCACTCCCCCACCTAAAATCACTGCTGATACTGAGACTCGAACCCATGAAAAAAAGATCCCCTATAAGTGGGGTAGCAAAGTGTTCTGGGGTAATCTTAATTTTTAAGTAGTAATACTTGAATTAATCAATTAATTATTTTGAAGTCAATTTCTTCAACTTTATTAGGAATTACATATGTATTTATATCTCACCATGAGTTTAGGGACAAAAAGAAAGTGATAATCATGTTTATACTTCATGGCAGCATTAGGATAAAAAATGTCATCAATAAATGTGACCCTGAAAAAACAAAACCATTAGCACAGGTATTGTCACTAATTGAGTCTCTTGCACTACACATCATGGACTTCATTCCCCACAGCCACTGCACTAATCACTGCATTCACCTGCTCCTTGTTTCTCACTGCACTGATTACCGCTCACACCTGCACCTCATTTCTAGGACTGCTTATAAGCCACTCATACACACAGCTTCTTCGCAAAGTCTTGTATTGCCCCGGCTGCATTTCTGAGCGTTTCTTCCCGTGTTTGTTTTCCCGTATTCTGATTCCTGGACTCCTTCCCGTGTTTGATTCTCGCTGCCTGCCCCGACCATTCTGCCTGTGTTTAACTATGATTTCTGCCTGCCCCTGTGTGTTTGTCTGTACCAATAAAATGCTGCGAATGGATCCGCTCGTCTCAGACCATTCTTGTGACAGAAGACTTTGCCATTACAAGGATCTAGCAGCTAGTATGGTGTCATCCGGTTCCAGCATGAATTCTACAGTACAGATCATGCGTCTCAAACAAGGTGAGCGGTCTGTTGAGGAGTACGGTATGGACTTTGTCGAATTGGCTAATCAGTCTTCAATGGATGAGTTATGCCTGATGATTTTCTTCCGTGGAGGACTCTTAGAGCCATTGGCTTCACTGATGCCCACGATCGAACCTAACTGGACTTTACAATATTTCATTGACATTGCTCTGCAAATGAGTGGCTCTCCTTTTACTGTGGGAATTCAAGACGAGGACAACAATGTTCCCACAGTAAACTCCAGCTCAGAGCCACTACACAAGATGGCTGCCACGCCAGAGTCTGCACACACGATGACCGCCGTTCCTGAGTTCCCGGCCAAGATGGCCGCCAAGCCTGATTCCCCGGCCAAGATGGCTCCGTCCGGCCTCCCAGAGTCTCCGCTGGTTCCGCCCGGCTCCCCAGAGTCTCCGCTGGTGCCGCCCGGCTGTCCAGAGTCTCAGCTGGTTCCGCCCGACCTCCCAGAGTCTTTGCTGGTACCGCCCGGCCTCCCAGAGTCTCCGCTGGTTCCGCCCGGCCTCCCAGAGTCTCCGCTGGTTCCGCCCGGCCTCCAAGAGTCTCCGCTGGTTCCGCCCGGCCTCCCAGAGGCTCCGCCCTGGTCGGTCGTTGCCCCACCTTCGCCTCTGGACTCTACTCCTCCTGCTGCGCCTTGTCGCTCCGTCCTACCGGCTCTGTGGACTTGCTCCCTCCCGCGGGCACAGCCTCGGTCCTCTGTCGCTCCGGCTCCGCCGTGTACCTCCGGACCTCCGCCGTGTACCTCCGGTCGTCGCCCCACCTTCGCCTCTGGACTCTACTTCTCCTGCTGCGCCTCGTCGCTCCGTCCTACCGGCTCTGTGGACCTCCTCCCTCCCGCGGACACAGTCTCGGTCCTCTGTCGCTCCGGCTATGCCGTGTACCTCCGGACCTCCATCTCCACCATCCTTGTGATAGGTATATTTGTAGCAAAAGCCAACAATACATTGAATAGATCAAAATTATTCACTTTCTTTTTATGCCAAAAATCATTAGGATATTAAGTAAAGATCATGTTCATGAAGATTTGGTAAATTTACTACCATAAATGTATCAAAACTTAATTTTCTATTAATAATACTATATTAGTAAAATAAATAGAAAAAAGAATGAAATCGTTCTCTTAACAAATATAGGCTTTCTTTATCTGCTTTATCTAGAGAGATCAGACGTGTGATATGCTTAATTTATTTGAATAATATTGCATATTGTAATCCCTTTTGATTTGGAAAGATCTTTACTGAATTTATGACTCATATTTAAACATCCCTCCCAAACATTTTGTAATAGAGATGCATTTAATTTCCAATACTCTGGCTTCCTTAAGGGACTTTAATATCCAACATTTCTAACTCGATACATGCATGATCATACAGTGGAAATATTACAAGATTTGTCAAATGAATTAGATTATTCTTCAGACATTTCACAGTTATGAGTTACTCCATTTAATCAAATGAATATAATGTTTTCCTAACAACAAAAACAAATCCATATAATATATATTTTTCTTTTGGAAAGTCATATTCATTTGAATGAAGTAAAACTAATGACATATTTAAGATTCGACTGCAATTTAATTTAACATTTAGAAATGGTTAAAGTAAAAACTTAGGAAAACAAATACTTGATAACAAACAAAAACTTTTGTTTTTAAAATCTATAAAGACATTAAATTATCATCATAGCCAGCAGAATAGTGACCAGCAATCACCATTATGACATTTAAAAATAGATTTTTGTAATTTTTGTACCTGAAAAATCCAAAGTCTCATGAAAAACTACTGTTTTCATCAAATTGCAAGTAAAATTACAAAAACAGTGAGTAAAAGGCACAGCATTTATAAACACTGAAGCTGTCAGTCAGTTCAGCACAAACTCTCTGTGTGTGAAAACTTCGTTGTAATCACATAATCTGTCAAAACTGCACAATCCATCTTTTATTTGCATTGCATTCCACTTTGTTTGTTATAATGAGAGGATTTGTGATTGTGCATCTGTACATTAGCAACAGACAGACACAGCTAACTTAATATAAAATTAGATAATAACAATGTGTATTACATGTAAGAGAGATAATGTAAATGGATATTTCACACATTGCTTTATATCTTTTGATACATTTAAGTGCTGCACTTGACAATCACATTTAAACATTTGAATCATTATGAATGAGTTTAATACAAATATTATTAAACAAGAGCCAGGCAGACTCATCTGAGCTTCTTCCTCCTTAAATTAAACAAAATGATCACTTGAATGATAAAGCAACATGAATCATTTAATATCACATTTCTAACACACATGCTGCATTATTTCATTGTCAATATAGAGTCTCTTCGCCTGTATGGATCACATTCACACATTTATCACACATTTCTTTCTCCTCATAGACACAGTAGTGAAGCTCTTCTGGATCCTCAGCTGATTCTTACTGCTCCTCTCAAGGTGACTTTATATTATGATATACAGCATTTATCTTTTGGTGATTGAACTCTATCAGGGACTTCTGGTGGTGGATCTCTATTTACACTGTAATGTGCAACAGAAGAGAAAATAATCAGAGTTCAGTGGAACAAAGTACAAATTAATTACTACATTTGAATCCCGTTTTTTTTTTTTTTTTTTTGAGTAAAAAGTTACATTAAAATCCTGTAATCAGATTAATTACTTACTGATTTAATATGTATTTATAAAATAGTTTTATGTTTTAAATGTAATACCATTCATGAATTCCATTCTGTTAGTGTCTCTATTGAGTCAATATAAAGTGAAACACATACTAACAAGTGTACGCCAAATATAATAAATGACTAGGAACAAATACAAATGTGATTTAGCCTTAAAACAAAAACTTAAATGTTCCACTAGTTAAAGCTGTCTGTCCTCTAGTTTAAACATGTTTGTATTGGTCTCAGTAAATAAATGCAATTATTGCACATATGTCCCCATCTTTATTTCTGTGTTGAAAAGATGTGTAATTAATGATACAACCCCAGATAGCACATGTACTTTCTTTTACAGATCACTTCATCTGGAAAGCATCTGCTGTACAAACAGTTTTATATATATACATACAGGGACTGTAGATTATGTCTTAAATGTTTGGCTTGTCTGAACTTCCAGGTTCACAGCCCTTTGTTAGGAACAGTTTTTCTTTGCAGAAGCTTTGTGTTTAAAGAACTAAAAATATTTAAACTCACATCAATAATTTGTGTCTAATTATTCACTGATGTGGCAAGAAACCATATAATAAGGGGGATAATGCATAACCAGCAGGTTGTTATCACAGAATAAGCCCCTTCAGGATGATACCAGTCCTGATCACCCTTATTCTTTGATAACAACTGTGTCCTGGATATCTGGACGTACATTATACCTTACATAAGTAATGTGACATGTTGGTTGTCAAAGTAAAAACACACAAGAGACAGAGACATTGATCATGTGATGCTGGACGGCTGTGAGCTGAAGCTGGAATATGCACTGATTTTACCAGCGTTTTCCTCCAAACTGGATTTCAAACTGGAATGATTCACTATTACTGATGGCATTAATAAAGCAGCTGTTGTTGGAGAAAGCTCTGACAGTGTGCTTTTGTTCTCTTTCCTCCTTTGTGTTCAACATTTTGATCAACTTTACATTTCATTCTGACACAAACCCTTTGAAATTAAGCTTGATGATAATTTGATCTCCTTTCACAAATATTTGAAAGTAAATATTAGTCCACATATCAGAGGTAATTGAAGATCTCTTTAATATCACAAAGTGAAGTTAACCCACCTCCGTTTACAGCTTGAGTCTCGTAGCACATCAATGAGCCGCTGCTTTGAGTCTCCAATTTTATTGTTTCTCAGATCAAGCTCTTTTAGAAACCGCAGTGCTTTTCTGTTTGTCAAAGACTGAGTTAAAGAAGAAACATCTGTAATGCCACAATCATAAAGACTAGAAAGAGACAAACAGAGGAAAATAAATCATCTTACAAACAAACCATTAAGGTGAATTTTTTTTTTTTTTTTTTTTTTTTTTGATTTTCATCATTTTGATTCTTGTATGTGAATGTTACTGACCTCAATCTCTCCAGTTTACAGTGTGAATCCTTCAGTACGTCACATAAGTCATTCACTCCTGTGTTATTTATTTGATTCCCACCCAGGTTCAGTTCTCTCAGGTGTGATAGGTTTGATTTCAGAGCTGAAGTCAGGATGAGACACTGTTCCTCTGTAATACTGCATCCATACAGACTGAAGACAGAAAGAGAAAGAACAATGACTCAGATCTATAATGCATCATGAGCAAATGCTATACAGCCACTAAATAAATCAGAAAGATCATGAACTCTTAATGATATGACATAATCCATGACAGGAGTATTTGAGGACACTAGTTACAATCCAAGTCTACAATCCAAGATGTCATTGGTTTCTCCCATTGTCTCCCCCTGTTGATCTGTTTACTTTGGTTCAGCCCTCATTATCGTTATCCCCTTCACCTGTCTTTGATTATCAGTTACCCTTTATAAGTCTGTCTGAATCTTTAGTTCACTGTCAGTCTTTGATGTTATAAGAAGTGTGTAGATGTTCATCTGTGTTCCTGATCGTTCCTGCCTGTTCTGTCTGAGGATATATTAAAGACTTTATTTGTTTGTACTTCCTGATCTGTCTCCTCCATCCTACACCCACCGTAACATAAAGACCGACCAAAACAGTTTCACTGTGTTTTCCCTGTTTTTTTTTAGTGTTTTATTTTTTTATTTTTTTTTTCCCGTTATGGATAACCCCGCAGTCCTCCTCATTCTCCTGGAGCAGGGGAATCGCTCTCTTGAGGACTACACCAGAGACTTTGTGTGCCTTATTCCACTCACGCACTACCCGGACAGCTGCCTGTGCACATTCTACCGTGCAGGACTAAACACCACTACCAAAGTGCAGCTGTCCGGGGAGGGTCCTCAGGAGAGCATCGCAGACTATATTGAGTGGGTGCTGGTGTTCTCAACTCAAGACCAGCCAAACATCACCCTGACATGAGGGACACAAGCCCGAGCCCACCGCAGATGGAGAGCCAGAGCCGCGAGCGACAGAGCTGTGGTCACACGGAGCCACAGTGAGGAGTATCGCCGTAGAGCCAGAGCATATCCTGTCCGACCAGGTGCGAGAAACCAGCTACAGCGCCCGCGACGGTGGAGTCCTACATGGAACAAGAGAGGGCTATGGAAAGCCCTGTCCACTGCACCACCACTGGGGGTGAGCAGGAATAAAACTCTGGGGACTTAATTGATTTCTATACTGAAATATCTACCTGTTATGAACTACCTGCCTGCCTGGACTTCCCACCCACCCTCCCTCCCTCTTCAGCCTATGTCTGCATCGGCCTGGTCACTGCTGTCCTCTGACAGCCCCTCTGCTCACCCTCAGCCAACCACCTGCTCAGTGGGCTCGCTGCGGGTCTGCCAGCTTCCGTCGGCGTCATGGCTGGAGGATCCCTCATCTCCGTCTCCAGCCTCAGAGTCCAGAACTCTGCCTCGGCCCTCAGAACCTGCTGCTCCACCACAGCTCTCAGCTCCCTCGTCTCCACCATCACCCGTCCTTCCACCAGCTCCACCAGGCTCCCTCATCTGGCTCCGTCCTGGTCAGTCATCATGCCACCGTCACCTCAGGACTCTGCTCCTCCGGCTGTGCCTCGTCGGTCCGTCCCACCGGCTCCGTTGGACTCCTCCCTCCCTCCGTCCTCTGTCGCTCCGGATCTCCGCCTCCGCCTTGGTTGCCAGAGCCTCGGGATCTTCGGCTCTCCGTCTCCGCCTCGGTCTCCACCGCCACCTGCTCTGCCTCTGTCGGTCGGCCCCCTGGAGTCGTCAGCCCTTCCTCCACCATGGCTCCTCCCTCCGTCGGTTCCACTGTGGGTCACCTTCATGGCTGCGGTCTGGGTCTTACTTGTTTCCTACTGTTCCGGGGCCCTCCTGTCTCCTCCTTGGCTCCTCCCACCATCGTCACCTCCCTGGACTCTGTTTATTGTCCCTCTCCCGGGAGCGCTGCCATGGTCATGTGCTCACAAATGAGGTCACAAATCGTACCGCCGACCCAGAACAGCCTCTTATTCTAGTGAGAGGTTTTTAGAGATATTGCCTGGCGAACATAGAATTGCTGCATTCACTCGGCTCAAAAGCAAACATCTGAATGAGTGGATGCACCTGTCACCTATTTATACCTGCATGCACTGGGATTGGCTCAGCATGCAAAATCCACTAGCCATTTTCATTGGCGTTTTCTCTTTTTTTTTTTTTTTTTTGATTTTCATCATTTTGATTCTTGTATGTGAATGTTACTGACCTCAATCTCTCCAGTTTACAGTGTGAATCCTTCAGTACGTCACATAAGTCATTCACTCCTGTGTTATTTATTTGATTCCCACCCAGGTTCAGTTCTCTCAGGTGTGATAGGTTTGATTTCAGAGCTGAAGTCAGGATGAGACACTGTTCCTCTGTAATACTGCAGCCATACAGACTGAGGACAGAAAGAGAAAGAACAATGACTCAGATCTATAATGCATCATGAGCAAATGCTATACAGCCACTAATAAATCAGAAAGATCATGAACTCTTAATGATATGACATAATCCATGACAGGAGTATTTGAGGACACTAGTTACAATCCAAGTCTACAATCCAAGATGTCATTGGTTTCTCCCATTGTCTCCCCCTGTTGATCTGTTTACTTTGGTTCAGCCCTCATTATCGTTATCCCCTTCACCTGTCTTTGATTATCAGTTACCCTTTATAAGTCTGTCTGAATCTTTAGTTCACTGTCAGTCTTTGATGTTATAAGAAGTGTGTAGATGTTCATCTGTGTTCCTGATCGTTCCTGCCTGTTCTGTCTGAGGATGTATTAAAGACTTTATTTGTTTGTACTTCCTGATCTGTCTCCTCCATCCTACACCCACCGTAACATAAAGACCGACCAAAACAGTTTCACTGTGTTTTCCCTGTTTTTCCCCCCCGTTTTTTTTTAGTGTTTTATTTTTTTTTTTCCCGTTATGGATAACCCCGCAGTCCTCCTCATTCTCCTGGAGCAGGGGAATCGCTCTCTTGAGGACTACACCAGAGACTTTGTGTGCCTTATTCCACTCACGCACTACCCGGACAGCTGCCTGTGCACATTCTACCGTGCAGGACTAAACACCACTACCAAAGTGCAGCTGTCCGGGGAGGGTTGAAAATGCTGTGTAGTACAATGCAAAGCGTGGTCTCACACGTTTGTAATTTTAAAATTTAGGGAGAAGTATAATTTTCATATATGGTTTCAACAACCAGATGCAGTTTTGTCTGGAATGCGGCCCAGACTTCTGGTTTGAGCGATCGCTCAAAGTGGTTTGAGCGATCGGATTTAAATGCATCTCAAAAGCGTTTCAGAGGTCTTTTCACTATCAGATATATGTCCTGTCAGAGAAAACGCATTAAGTGACCGGGTGTAAACAAAGTACCCCGTGGGCGAAAGCCGAGATAAGTAATTGCTATTTTTATAGTTAGTATTAGTCTATTTTAAAATGTCTTTGTGAAAAAAAAAAAATAAAAAAATAACAAGAATTTAAAAATGTGCATGTTTTTCATTAATGCGTTCAACATGTGATGCTTCATATTTGTTTATTATTGAGTTGTACATGGACAAATAAATGTTTTGTTATTGAAAAGCTTTATTTATTTTTTATTATAGTAATATATAGTTTTTTTTTGTTTGTTTGTTTTTTTCAATGGCTCTTTTGAAAAAATTTACTTGCCAAAAAATGGCTCTTAGGTGAAAAAAGGTTCCCAACCCTTGATCTAGATAGACCAGGGACTACTGTAAGGATCCTGTTTGTGGACTTCAGCTCAGCTTTTAAGTCATCTCTAACCTACTCCTGCCCAAATTAACTCAGCTCTCTGTGTCTACCTCCATCTGTCAGTGGATCACCAGCTCCCTGACAGACAGGCAGCAGCTGAGAAAATCCTCATCTATAGCATCCATACTATCAGCACTGGCACCCCTCAGGTTTGTGTTCTCTCCCCACAGGAGACTCACTCGGCACACTTATTGGCCTCATTCAGGATAGTGATGAGTCTGCTTACAGCCATGAGGTTAAAGAGCTGACTGTCTGGTGCAGCCACAACAACCTGGAGCCCAACACGCTCAAAACTGTGGAGATGTTTGTGGACTTTAGGAGAAATCACCCTGCTTTTCCCCCACTGACCATCATGGACAGCACTGTAACAACAGTAGAGACGTTCAGTTTAAAAAAAATCTCTATTTACTTCTATCTACTTCTATTCTTTATTATCTGTTTTGTCCTGTCACTGTCATTCTGTCGCATTGTGGAAGCTTTTGTCAGGAAAACAAATTCCTTGTATGTGTAAACATATCTGGCAATAAAGCTCATTTTGATATTTGTCCAAGTTATTTAAAACAATTTATAGTCTTTGCTACACTGCTACATTAACTTCAATGTAAGGACATAAATATTCATCTGTACCTCACATTAAACTATCAAATACCTTCAGAAGACTTGGAATATTGTGCACAAAAACATTGTGCTTTTAGACCTTTTATGTAGACCTTAACAGTAACATAGAACAGTACACACAATATCGGATTTAGATTGGCACTGTCTGACCAATATACCCGATCTAGCAAGGAATAGTATTATCAGAACCGATACCCAATATGAGTCCCTAATTTAAAAAGTTTGATGCCATTTTTCATTGCCTGTTTAATGTTAATACTTCATATTATAGAGGCTTTTTGTGATTCTGAGGATAAAAAACTACTCTGACTCAAACAAATGAGGAAATATTAACAACAACAATAACATCATGATTAAAAGTAATGTAACATTTGAAATAAACTAACAATACTCACATCAGTGTGTTGAGTTGACAGTGTTTATCCTCCAGTAGAGCAGAGATCTGATTCAATCGTATGTCTCCTAGTTCATGTTCACTCAGACTCAGCTCTCTCAGGAGTAACAGGTTTTTACCCACAATTCCAGTCACATACTGACAGCCTTCATCTGCAGCAGGACCCAAAAACCTGCAGAAGAGAAGATGAAGCAGGATTCAATTTAGCTTTGATTTAAAGGTCCATTGCATTACAAAAATGACTGATACGATTAAAAAAAAACTCTTTATCATTCTAAATATGAGATCTAGTAATTGCACATCTTATTAATCACATTTATTTGAAAGAAACTAGAGAGACACTCAGTCCAAAAGCAAACTCAGGAAAACAGAAACGTACCATGTTAAATAATTTGACTAAAAGGCTAACTAGACTCTTTTCTTGGAAATGGCCATAAACATTGCACATGTTAATTATCAAGGTATACCATAGTCCAGAATAGCAGCACAAGTAAACTGTGTCGACAGTCAACATTCACTCAAAAGCTCATTCATAAAATTGTCCAGCTGCGACTCAACACCTGCGGGGTCTCTAGGCCAGGACAAGCAGACTGAATGACAACTTCATCCATCAGGCCGTCAGGAAGCTCAACTCTCTCCCGACACTCAGAATTTATCTGTTTTTACATTCTACATTCTACTTTTAGTTTTTAGTGTTATCTGTATGCAGCCAGGGTCTGCAAATAACACATTTTAATTTTGTTTGTATGTATATCCTGTATATGTGGCAGAAATGACAATAAAGCAAACTTTGACTTTGCTCATCATTACACCAAAAACCCGCAGCATCTGATATGATCATTCTGATGCAACAAAGTGTCCAGATTATAGTATATCTTAAACACACACACACACACACACACACACACACACACACACACACACACACACACACACACATATATATATACACATTATTTTTTACATTATTTCATTATGTCTTACCTCAGTGTCTTGAGTTGACAGTTTGGATCCTGTAGTAAATCACTGAGCCCCTTCACTCCTGATTGTCCAGGATCATTTCCTGTGAGATCCAGCTCTACCAGGTGTGAAGGGTTTGATCTCAGAGCTGAAGCCAGAGCTTTATAACCTTCTTCAGTGATACTGCAGTTTGAAAGCCTAGAACCAGAATGAAAATGTCACATTCAGATGATTAATCAGTTATTCTAGAAATTACCTAAACAATGAAAATCCCTAAACAGAATTACATTTTATTCCTTATTCAAATGAACTAAAACTTAGCTGTAAAGAAAAATCTAACAAATGAGTATTAATTGAAACAAAAAAGAGAACTTTAAATTGTTAGACATCAAGTCACATTAGTATCTCCAGCATACAGTCACTTTAAAGCTTTAACCCTCTGATTCTTCTCATTTGTGAGATACATTTGTGGTCTTCATAGTCAAAAGTGACAATACCTGGAATGTAACTTTTTATTTTCAGTAAGATCAATGTAATAAATGTTTGGGTCCCACTATACCTTAGGTGGCCTTAAAGGGATTGTTCACCCAAAAATGAAAATGTGATGTTTATCTGCTTACCCCCAGGGCATCCTAAATGTAGGGGACTTTGTTTCCTCAGTAAAACACAAACAAAGATTTTTAACGAAAACCGGTGCAGTCTGCCAGCCATATCATGGACGTGGATGGGCACCAAACCTTTAAAATTAAACAAAAAATCCAAATTACACCTTGCGACTCGAAACGATACATTGATGTCTAAGACACGAATCGATCTTTTTTTGCGAGAAAATGAACAGTATTTATTTAATTGTTTTTACCTTTGATACATAGCCACGTCCAACTGTCATGAGCACGAGTTTAGCATCCGGCTCGTTACATGTGCACGTGCTCTGGCGTAGTACACGCAAATACCGTAAGGGGGAATCGGTTAAAAGTCCCGTAATCTTTTAGCTTTAACCCCTTAAGCTCTGCAGCTATTTGGGGGATTTCCGCCTGCATTTGGCCTACCTAAATTCAAATGGTTCCCCTATACACATACAACGGAGGAAATAAAAAAAAATGGTTTCATTGTATAGAAAACCATTTAAACTACATAATATCAGTGTAATTCTTTATAAATAACATTATATAGGTTTCAAAAAGTACAATAAAAACTAAAAAATCATAGGCGCTTTTTGATTTTTTTTTTTTTTCAAAAGTTTTTTTTTGAAAGTCTGTTACTCAGGATTTAGGTGTCTCAGTTCTTTGCAAATTGTTTTGTTTGATTCCACTAGGTCTCAGGATATACCAGAAAAAAGATTTTTTCATATAACAGTTTCTAATTGAAAGTTATTGAATTATAACCGGGAGTCACATTGCCCCTTTTCCCCCTTTTTCCCCACTTTTTTCCCCCTAAAAGTGTCCTTCTGTTTCTTTGCAAAAACAGGTTTTATAAAGCACATTACCCCTTAGAATACTATTTTACTATGTACCATAGCACTTTTCATGATTGTTGACTGAATTATGTTTCATTTTTGTGTTTGCCTGTGTATTTACTGAAACACCTTCTGTACTTTACTGTCAATATTCAATATACACTCAATACATAGCTTAGCAGATTGTTTTGGTGTCCTTTACGTTTCAAAGTAATTATAAGAATAAAACAAACCTGAATAGAAGCACTGTAATACTTATAGACGCGCTTATGAGCCGCGGATCCTCTGCTCTCCATGGAAACGGCCCGTTATTTATTCATTTAGCGTCTATTTTGGATAATGGCGACCGCTATATTCCTCTGAGACATTATATCTGCGCTCAAAGAGTCCAAAAACTACATATCCCACAATTCCCTGCACCGTTGAAGCATCTTGTGTGACCCGGAACCTCTCCATGACACTTCTTCTTCTGTGCGCTGGAGAGGCGTCGGTGTTATCGTTCACACCTCGGAGCAGCACAGCAGGCGGCCAGAGATTGTAACCTGATCTACTGAGGCGCTTTGAGTGCGGCCGTAGACACACACACACCTGTTTGAGCGGTTTAGAGCGCATCTCCATAAGCGCGCAAGTGGTTGGAAAAAGCGCGTCTGGCAAAACAATGGATTTCTCAGCAATAAAATCACGGAGAAACGTGAAAATGGTCTTGTTTGAAAGATGAGATCCTAATCTTAAAGGTAAAATGGAGTTTGTGGCCGTTTGCGGCTAACTGAAGCAGTAGTATGTGGAGGAAAGTAATAGAATATATGATCATACTCTTCAAGTATATTCTGACATCGTGATTCAATTGAAGATTATTCGATCTGTGTTTGTCACACAATAAAATGATTTACATGGTCAGATTCTTGAGAATGAGAACTTTCTTGTGATAAATGACTTGTCTGTTTTGTGAGAAATATAAGAAAAACACATTCTTTGTAATAATTCTTCACAATCGATAGGCGGAAATTTGTGTGTGGTACGACATCAATTCTAAGCATAATTTTACTACTTTATGTATCATAAAACTAAAAGTTATGGTATTCCTAGTAAAGAGGAGACTCTAAGCTTTCAAATGAGATCATATATGGGCTGATACTATATGAGGAAGGTGATGTAAATGAAGCAGCAACATTTTGAAACAATTTTTATTATATTCTGACATCGAGATTCAATTGAAGATTATTTGATCTGTGTTTGTCACACAATAAAATGCATCAACATTTTGAAACAATTTTTTCCGCAGAGTTTAAGGGGTTAAATCGGTTTGAACAATCAGGATAAGCCCAAGTAATTACCATTTTGAATAGTCGCTATACCCACAATCTCTGTGCTCTATGTAAACAATGAGTGTTATATTCATGAGACAGATCGCTTTCGGAGTTTGCGTATTATACACCAGAGCGCGTTCACATGCCACGAGCCGGATGCTTAACTTGTGCTCAAGACAGATGGACGTGGCTGTGTATCAAAGGTAAAAAATGATATAAATACTGTTCAGTTTCTCACAAAAAACGATCATTTTGTGTCTTAGGCCATTAATGTATCATCACGAGCCGCAGGGTATAATTTGGATTTGCCTGTGCATGTTTTTGTTTAATTTTTAAAGGTTTGGTGCCCATCCACTCAAATAATTTGGCTGGCAGACTGCCCCGGTTTCCATTAAAAATCTTCGTTTGTGTTTTTCTGAGGAAACAAAGTCACCTACATCTTGGATGCCCTGGGGGTAAGCAGATGCACATCACATTTTCATTTTTGGGTGAACTATCCCTTTAATCACTATGTACTTACACTGAAATTAATCATTAGGTACAATGTACTTATTGTGTACATACATATTTTTACATTGTACTTAAAAACCTTTATGTAATTACATATGTAATTAATTTCTGTAATTACCAATGCTGACCCACCCTAACCCACCCTTAAACCTGCCCATACCACCAAACCTGTCCCTAACCTTACCCATATTCCATCTTAAAGGATAACTATTGCCAAAATGCAACCTGGGCTGTTTTTTTTTTTTTTTTTTTTTTTTTACTGTAAACAAGACAAACTTATATCTAAAAGCATAATTACGACAAACGAGCCATTTTTGAGATTGACCGTGATTTCGTTTTGTGGTCAATGGCAGGTGAATGGGAGTCCTAGGGGCATATTTGAGCGCATAAAAATCGATATTTTTACAACACTAAGAAGGCTCGACACACCATGAAACTTTGCTCGAAGTATCGCCTGGGTCTTTACACATGAACTCGGGCATTGAGAACATTGTTTGTGTACACAGAGTTTATTAAAAAGAAAGGTTTTGAAAAACTCACTTACACTTTTTGGTTTTCTGCTCGCAGCCAACTTGACAGTCAAGAAATGTCGATCTCTGAATGCGAATGAATGTACTCCATATGAGGCTCTTTTTACAACTATAAGGTTAATATTGTTTTTCACTTGTAACAAAACAATGAATTTGCCGTGCATTTATATGTAAATATGCTTTAGGAGCTATCCATCTTTACTCTCCTCGCTATTATGTCGCATTCGGAGATCGACACTTCTTGACTGGCGTGAAAGTGAGTTGTTCAAAACCTTTCTTTTTTAGTAAACAATGTGTACACAAACAATGTTCTCAATGCTCGAGTTCATGTGTAGAGACCCAGGCGATACTTCGAGCAAAGTTTCATGGTATGTCGAGCTGCCTTAGTGTTGTAAAAATATAGGTTTGATTCGCTCAAAGTTATGCCCCTAGGACTCCCATTCACCGGCCATTGCCCACAAAACGAAATCACGGTCAATCTCAAAAACAGCTCGTTTGTCGTAATTATGCTTTAAGATAAAAGCTTGTCTCGTTTACAGTAAAAAAAAAACAGCCCAGGTTGCATTTTGGCAATAGTTATCGTTTAATAGAAGCAGAAGTGTTTTGCAATGCAATATGACCACAATAAGTACATTGTACTTATTTTTTAATGTGAGTACATAATAGTTAAGGCCCCTAATATAAAGTGTGACCTATTTTTGTTTTATATAGTACTGTGCAAAATTCTTATTTCACTAACATTTTCACAAGCTAAAAATGGTTTACAGTCAGATATTTCTATCTTTTGCAGTGTGTCAGTAGGAAATATCAGTTTACATTTCAAAACATTTATATTGTCATTAATTTGTAATAATCTACTGAGGATTTTGTTTGCACAAGGAGTCTGACAACAGCCAGTGCTCCACATAGAGATCTGATCTCATCATCATCCAGTCCATCTGGAATGACATGAAGAAATAGAAAATATGGATAATAATAGATATATTTTCAGACATTCTCAAAAACTACTTTATCTAGTTTTAAATATTTATTTGTTTGAATAGTTGATGTGAAGTCAGTTTTGCATTATTATTACTACAGTTAAACCTGAACACAGAGATTTCTTTTACACATAACACAAAATTTCAATAAAAACGAAAGGAAAAAATTACAGGAATTTTTTTAATCATTTCTTTTATATTCTTTGTATTATTTCTTGCTGTGTGTCCACTGGTATTCACTAAGTTATGGGGACCAAATATCCCCACAAAGATAGAAATACCAGTAAATTATGACTTTGATGGAACTTTTTTTTTTTTT
Organism: Garra rufa; assembly: GCF_049309525.1. Taxonomy (NCBI): domain Eukaryota; kingdom Metazoa; phylum Chordata; class Actinopteri; order Cypriniformes; family Cyprinidae; genus Garra; species Garra rufa. Next base: position 6,101,944 of record NC_133367.1, on the reverse strand, counting down.
TTTTTTTTTGGAAAACAAAGTTAGGGATAGGGTTAGATCTGTGGAAAGTATTGTGTTAGGTCCAACAGATCCGCTGTCCTGCAGAGTTTAGCTCCAACTTGAAAAACCTGTCTGTACTTCTCTAGTGATCGTGAAGACATTGATATTGATTAGCTTGTTCAAGTGTGTTTGACTAGTGTTACAGCTAAACTCTCATGACAGCAGCTTTCTAGTAACGAACTTGCTCATCCCTTTTCTGTTAATCGTGAGAGAGCATTTTTCATTATGCATGTTATTTGTTTATTTTAGAAGATACTTATTTTAAGAAAAATATAAAAAATGGTCCAGACTTCAAGTGGGAAACCCTGAACTCCCATACAGTATATTTTATCAGTAAATGTAATGCCAAAAAGATTAAAAAAAAAATACAAGACCAAATACATTACATAAATGGTATACCACAACAATTTGGCTTAGGACAGTGTCAAAATCAGAAAAAGAACACTACGGCAGTCATAAATATAAAAGTAAATAAAAAAATATAAATAAAAAAATCTCCATCCACAACATACAGACTTGTTAATTATCTAGTTAATTATCTACTTGTTAATTAGTCCTATTGTCACCTTATGTTTTTGTTGTGCTCGTTTTTTTTTTTTGTCTATTGTCACACAATTTACCTCAATATCTCCAAATGACACTTCATATTTCCCAGTCCAGTGCAGAGCAACTTCACCCCTGAATCCTGCAGATTATTATTGCTCATGTTTAGCTCTTTCAGACTGGTATCTGATCCAAGAACTGTAGCCAGAGCTTGACAGCTTTTGTCTGTTAAGCCACAATCATTTAGCCTACAAAGGAAATTAGATTACAGAAAAATTAAATTGAATACATTTGCTAAATACAAATAATTAATATATTAGTTAATCTGTAGCTTTAATTATAGTGAATTAAACATTTGAAAGTGCTAGATCATAATTTAAAAGTGCTAGAAAGTCATTTGATGGACAAACCACCATTCAAAACAGTTCTCTCATATGTCAAACAGCATCCCTTGAACAAAGCACTTTCAGCTACTAACATTAATTTTTCTCAATAAGAAAAAAAACCCTCTTAATTTTAATTACTATTACTTCACTATCATTTTCCCAGTACAACAAGGCTTTTAATAACATTTTATATTTCTCTCATTTCCAATGAATTTTCCAGGATTCAGATCAGTATCAGATCAGTAATTAATTTTCCAGGTTTTTCAGGATGCATGGGAACACTAGATAAATGTATTTTTCAGATGAAAGTAAAAATTAGTAACTTACAGAGCTCTTTTAGAGGTTTTGATGACTGCTGATAATCTAATGAGACACTCGTCTGATTTCTTGAATTTCTGAAGCTCAAACTCCTCCAGCTCCTCCTCTGATGTCAACAACACAAAGGCCAAAGCAGACCACTGGGCAGGTGAAAGATCAGCAGATGAGAGACTTCCTTTGCTAAGGTGGGTCTGAATCTCTTTCACCAGAGTTTGGTCGTTCAGTTCATTCAGACAGTAGAACAGATTGATGGATCTCTCTGGAGACAAATTAGCTTCTAATTTTTGCTTGATGTACTGAACTGTTTCTTTTTTGCTCTGGTCATTGTCGTCTTCCTGCATCAACAGACCTCGTAAGAGTTGCTGATTGGACTGGAGTGACAAACCAAGGAGGAATCGAAGAAAAAGGTCCCGGTGTCCATTATCACTCTCTAGTGCCTTGTCCACTGCAGTCTTAAGCAGAACAATCATGGATTCATTTTTATTTTCCTGTTCTGTAGACTCATGAACAAATATAACTCTCTTCTTTATGTCTAGAAACAGATGTGCATAAAGGGCTGCAATGAACTCTTGAATGCTTAAGTGAATGAAGCAGTACATGGTACCCAGAGCGATCCCAGTTTCCTCCTTAAAGATCTGGGTACACATGCCTGAATACACTGATGCCTTATAGACGTCAATACCAGAGGCTTCCAGGTCTGTATCATAGAAGATCACATTGTTTCTTTCCAGCTGATGAAATGCCAGTTTCCCCAGTGAAAAGATGGCATCTTTATCCCAGGAAACATTGGGTGTATATTCTCCATTATACTTTTGTCTGCTCTGCTGGATCTGAAAGCGGAGAAAGTGTGTGTACATTTGTGTCAGAGTCTTAGGATCGTCTTCAGTATTTGACTCCTGCAGTGTTTTGGAGGCGTCATCAGCCTGATTATTTTTCACCACATTATTTCTTTTCTCCTCCAAAATATTTTGGAGAACAGTGGCTGAAATCCAGCAGAAGACTGGGATGTGGCACATGATAAAGAGACTCCTTGATTGTTTAACATGACTGATGATTTCTTTGGTCAGATTTTCATCCATGATTCTTTTTCTGAAGTACGCCTCTTTTTGTGCATCATTGAATCCTCGTATCTCTGTCAGCTGGTCGATACAGTCAGGAGGAATCTTACTGGCAGCTGCTGGTCTGGTGGTGATCCAGATGAGAGCAGAAGGAAGCAGATTTCCCTTGATGAGGTTTGTTAGGAGAACATCCAGAGAGGCTGGTGATGATAGATTACGCCATGTTTTATTACCCTTAAAGTTTAAAGGAAGACGACATTCATCCAATCCATCAAGGATGAACAAGATATTGAACTGATTTCTTCTTGTAAGTTTCACTCCTTTTGTCTCTGGGAAAAACTGAGTTATAAGGTCCATCAAACTTATTTTTTCCTTCTCCTTCAAGTTCATCTCTCTAAATGGAAGAGGAAATATGAAGCTTATATCTTGATTTTCTTTTCCTTCGGCCCAATCCAGAACAAACTTTTGCACAGAGACTGATTTTCCGATGCCAGCAACTCCTTTTGTCAGTACAGATCTGATCTGCTTGTCTTGTTCAGGTGCTTCAAACAAATTTGTGCATTCAACCTGTTTCTCTTGTGATTCATGATGTCTGGAAGCAACTTCAATCTGTCTTACCTCATGTTCAGTATTGACCTGTTCACTAAAACCCTGAGTGATATAGAGATCTGTGTAGATGTTATTCAGAAGTGTAGAGTCACCTTGCTTTGCAATTCCTTCAAAGACCCATCGATAATTCTTCTTTAGGCTGCATTTTAGCTGATGAATGAAGACCAGCTCATCTAAACAGAAACAATAATACAGATTTATTTTAATCTTTTTTTTCTCTCCTACATTTATAAGTGACAGTCTGACAAATTGTCACAATTTTCTTACCTTCTAGAGTATCAGCAGCGTCATCTTGCTTCATCTCTCTCAGAAAGTAGAGTGTGAGATCAAGAGCTGCTTCTTTGATACTGCATCTCTTCTCATTAAAATCCTTCACAAAGTATTGCAAGTCCTCTTTTTGTAATATTTTCTTAAACTTGTCCAGTTCTTTCTTCAGAAATGTGATTATTTTGCTCTCAAGATCCTACAAAGCAATACAAAATTAAAAAAGATAAAAAAAAAAAAAAAAAAAAACTTTATATTTGGTCAAAACTAATTAAAAAAAATTGTAAAAAAAAAATCAATTTGAGGCAAATGTTAATTAGCTGTCAGTATTATTAATAATACATTCTTATTTTATAGGTTCTTAAAAAGAAAAAAATAAATATAATTTATCTCGCACTGTTATTCAATAACATAATTGTTTGTCATAATTATTAGTTATTAATGAAATTGTGTTTTCTTACTTGGAAGATCTGCAGGAAACTGTCTGTAGAGTCCTTGTGATTCCTGTTAGTCTGGAAATCTGGATCTAAGATTTCATTCTAAAGCCCGCTGCTGAATAAAATAAATGAAAATGCAAAATTTCTAGGGAAAATATGACTAAAACCTCTTGTGAACATTTTTTTAAGAAAGAGAAAAAAAATACTTTGATAAATTTATGACCTATAACGTTTTATGAGAATTATTTGCTGATACACTTTCTGACACCGTCTATGTGTAAAAAAATAAATAAAAAGAGAAACATTGAATACCGTTTGATTCTGGGTGCTGTTTCTTCATTGAAATTTGGTATTCCACCCTTTGACCAGTCACTCTTCACAGACACAGAGCTGGACAAATATGAGCCTGATCTTACACTAATGACACAGAGAGAAAAGGAACTTTATTACAGGAGGTTATAATACATGCTGCTGTAACAGTCACACATCATCAAGTGAACTTTTAACGTTTACAGAGCAACATAAACAGAGCAAACTTACTGAACTACCTTTGTTCATGAAGTCTGTTGAGCTCAGTTTAATCAGAAACACTCAGTTGCTGGTCATAGATTGTAGTTAAGTACCATGAACATAATTTTACAAAAAAAAAAGTAAGCAATGCTATTTACTAATAACTACTTGCCATCTGAAACTCCAGCAGTGTTTAAAATGATTCTCTAAAAACAGACTCAGTCTCACCTCTGTTTCTGTGAGAGACTCATCTCAGACGGAGAGTTCTTTCCTCGCTCCTCTGACATACTGCAGGTGAACTGCCAGTGATCAGCACTGGGTTGTGAAAACAATCTGTTGTTCAGTTCAACCTGGAAATGATGGTCGATAATGAGATGTTAGCAGCAACAGCAACAGCAAAAAAAAAAAAAAAAAAAAAACACTATATAAAATAAAGTGAGTTACAAACAATTGCATTTCTGTGAATAATAACCAAATTGTTTTAATGAGAAATGGCTGGTTAAAAAATACTATGAACTTGGCATCACAAAACAACAGCATAATGTTGAAAAACAGCATATTCCTATTAGGTAGGTTTTGATGCTGGGATGCTGGTTTATGCTGGTCTTTAGCTGGTTTATGCTGGTCCTTTGCTGGTTAATGCTGGCCCTTAGCTGGTCATGTTGCTGGTCAAGGACCAGCAAAAACCCGCAAAGGATCAGCATAAACCAGCTAAGGACCATCTTAAACCAGCAAAGGACCAGCTTAAACCAGCATCCCAGCATCAAAACCTACCTAACCAGCATATGCCGTTTTTTTTTCAACAGCAGCAGTGAAAATACGGAAAACCTTAAGAAACACATTCGCTTTCAATCACCGCTTTTGGAAAACTTACTTGCAGTCTTGTCCACTATGAAGATAATTTTTAAGTATTTGAAACACCTATTTTTCTGTCCTTTAGGTGTGTAGCTTGTAAGCAATAATTCCCATATCTCATATCAAATGGATTGGATTAAATATACAAAAACGAAGTCTGTGAGTGTTAAAATTAGTAGGCTTAAGTAGTATCTATAAAAATGTTTTCTAGGACATAAAATGGATCAAATCTAATGAACAACTCGATTGCTGTGTCCCAAAGTAAAGTGCACGAAGAACCCTCTGGACGCTCCGCCTTCACAATTTTTCATAATTGCGCCACCAGGGGTTCCCAAATAGCTTTCTGTTGCATAGCAACGGCGTGAGAGGTGAGCTGTGATCCTCCCAGGACAGCTGGAGTGAGAATTGCTTATTTTTGTTCTTATGTTTTATGACATAATGGAGGAGACGGTGATTAGATGAGGCCAGGTAAGTTACACTGGTTTGCTGCGTCCTTAATTGCTTGACTACAACTTTAAAGACAAGTATTGGCTTGGAACTTATTTGAATAATGTAATGATACAAATTGAAAAATAGATTTTTTTTAGGCAGTTAAACATAAAAATAAAACTGTGAAATAAATAGAGCACTGTACAGCTAAGTGTTCAGCAGCAGCTATCACAGCTGAACAGTGCCCTGTATGGCCAGTCTGAGTCCTTCAGGTGCTGCCTTTGATATAGTTAGCAATATATAAATTTCGATTTTGACAATATGGGACCTTTAAGTATATTCACCACCAAGAGATTCACCTCCCGAAGACCCCAGAACACATAGAGGCAGAGCTGGGCTTGAAATTGATTTTGTTTGTCTGATGTTAAACCTAAGATATGTTGTAAATAGCTGTAATTTTCAGTAATGTATAGAACAATTCGTTTTAATGTGTAAAAAATATATTAGCACAAAGAATAAACGTGTAGAAGAATATTTTGTAAAAAAAAAATATATATATATATATAAGCTGCATTTAAAAAAAAAATACAATATACATAATTCTTTATTCACATGTGACTAGCAATACAAAAATACAAAATGTACAGAAATTATTCATTTCATTTAAAATGTATATCACAAAAAATTACTACAGAAACTAGATTGCTTCATTGACAATGTGACATTTAAAAAAGCTACCCATTTGTTCAATGTTGTTTTGTTTCTTATGGCTAATAATTTATTTGTTAACCATTCTCTCAAGAGAAAACAGTCTCTCCTTGCTCTCCTGTGTCTCTCTCTGGTGTTTGATGTCCTCCCGGAGGAGCTCCAGCAGCTCACTCCCTCATCTGTCCCAGGACACTTGAAAACCTAAGGCAGAGAAAACAAACCATGCCTGTTAACAACAATAGCACAATGAATTTCAGCAAAAATGTATCTATTGACTTGCTTATTTTGTATTTTTTTAAGTCTCTTTTCTCAACGATAGTCCTAAAACAAGAGAAAATGAAAACACTTCTAATATAAAGAAAGGTTTGCAATCTTAACATTCAAAAATATGAGACCGCAGGACATGCATACAAAATACTGATGTGCTAAAGTTTGGCTAAAACATTTGTAGACATGTCTTTCATGAAAGCACTACAAAAACACAACAAAAGAAAAGACAGTTGCCTTATATAGTGGTTGTCTTATTGTTTGTGGGCTTTGTTTAAAAACAATGGCTTTTAACACCTTTTTTGCTAGTTATTTGATTAAATGAAAACACAATACTTACATTTCAATGTGAATTCCCGAACATAATTCTCATCCTCCATGTTCTTTGAACATAAATTCCATCGTCATCTGTGCGCAAGTGATTCTGGGATATGGCAGGGTGCAAAGTGTCCATCATATGTACAGTTTGTGGATCAAAACCAAAACAATACCTGTTCTTGTTATAGGATGACTTTGATTGCCCTTTTTGATCCAATTTAAATGTTGACTGCTGTACACTATGCTGTTACTTTTGATGCAATTCCAAGTAAAGTTGTTTCATTATTACTTTAATGCTGCACATTTTATTAATACCAACCAACAATTCATTACTTGTGATATGATATTTATTGGCGATAATAATATTATTAAAGATGAATGCAGTAATAGATATTTTAGAAATGTGTTTAAAAAGAATTATGTGTCATGCTCAACAGTCTTTCAGGGTGCCATTTCGTACAGGACCACAGTATGAAGCAATGAGAAACTCTGTCGCTGCGTTCGAAACCGCATACTTCCATACTATATAGTAGGCAAAAAGCAGTAGGCGAGTGAATAAGTATGTTTGAATGTTCAGTATTCATAAAAGAGTAGGCGAGAATTAGTAGGCGAGTGCACTGATTCTCACAAGATTTGGACGAACGTATACTTAAAGTGCGTTCGAATATGCCTACTTATCTACTATATAGTAGGGAAAATGAGTACGTGAAGAAAGAAGTACGTTCGAAACCTCATTATTCATAAAAGAGTAGGTGAGAAATCCCCGGATGTCCTACTGCTTCAGCCCAGATTCTGAAGTGTTCATCTGATGCACACTTTTCAATCCCAGGAGGCCACAGGAGGCCAAAATGTCATCATCGAACGTGATTGGGAACCGCAACGAGAGTGTTTACAAATGTATTACAAACCAAAACACGGTTCCCTGTCTTAAAATCGTATTTGTTGAGCTACTGTATCGTAAACTGCTGATTTGCATAAGGTGTCAAGACGTGTAACTTTAAAGTATATTTGTGATTTCGCTGTGAAAAACACGTTTTATTACGTATAGCGACCATAGCATCTTAAAGATGATTACTAAATGTTTAACAACTGAAAGGAACATGTTCTGAGAGAATTAAATGAGCACATCACAACACCAAACAGATATCTAAATGAGTGATGGACGTTATGTGAGTTTATGTAGAATTCACTGTTGTCAACACTGCTTTAGATTAATGTAATGTAAATAAACACATACATATAGTAACTTAACTAAACATGAGTTATCTATTTCATTTGTCTATTAGTACTGTTGATAAATTCAGGAGCATTTGTATTGGATAAAAAGCCACTTAAAGGGATAGTTCACCCAAAAATGAAAATTTGATGTTTATCTGCTTACCCCCAGGGCATCCAAGATGAAGGTGACCTGTTTTCCTCAGAAAAACACAAACGAAGATTTTTAATGAAAACCGTTGCAGTCTTCCAGCCTTATCATAGACGTGGATGGGCACCAAACCTTTAAAAGTAAACAAAAACATGCATAGACAAATCCAAATAACACTCTGCGGCTCGTGACGATACATTGATGTCTTAAGACACGAAACGATCGTTTTTTGCGAGAAACTGAACAGTATTTATATCATGTTTTACCTTTGATACACAGCCACGTCCATCTGTCATGAGCACGAGATTGGCATCAGTCACGTCACATGAGCACGCGCTTCTGGCGTAGAATACGCAAACGCCGTAAGGGGAAATCAGTGAAAAGTCCCGGATGAGTTTGCTCAAGCAAACGTAATCTTTTAGCTTTAAATCGGTTTAAACAACCAGGATACGGGCAAGTAATTACAATTTTGCATAGCCGCTATACCCACAATCTCTGTGCACTGTGTAAACAATAAGTGTCGTATACATGCGACAGATCGCTTCCGGTGTTTGCGTATTCTACGCTAGAGCGCGTGCACATGTGACGTGACTGATGCCAAACTCGTGCTCATGACAGATGGACGTGGCTGTGTATCCAAGGTAAAATATGATATAAATACTGTTCAGTTTCTCACAAAAACCGATCGTTTCATGTCTTAGGACATATGTTCCCCCCACAAATGCTGCTGTCACCTTTCCTTTCAGGTCCTGCTCCACCGCAAAATATCTGCAACAAAGGCACAGAAATCAAGAATCAGAAAAGTGCTGTAATAGCTCTGCTTAAAATCATTTTTTTTTTATTAAATATTATTAATAAACTGCAACTTAAGGTTTAAAGTTGTATTGGTGTCTGTAGTGTACTCACTCAAAGCCTTTGATGGCAGCACTGCTTTATCAGTCATTCTTCACCAGACAAGCATACTTGTCTCATCTGTCCCTGAAACATCCAGCCAAGATTCAGTTACTGTACCTCTGATTCATGTGCTCAATACTACATTTATGAGGTAGCTGTTGTGTTAAAGGGATAGTTCACCCAAAGTATCATCACGAGCCGCAGAGTGTAATTTGGATTTGTCTGTGCATGTTTTTGTTTACTTTTAAAGGTCTGGTGCCCATCCACATCTATGATAAGGCTGGCAGACTGCACGGGTTTTCATTAAAAATCTTCGTTTGTGTTTTTCTGATGAAACAAGGTCACCTACATCTTGGATGCATTGGGATTAGGCAGATAAACATCAAATTTTCATTTGTGGGGGGAAAAGTAAAATCTGAAACTTAATATAAAGTCAGAGATCTAATCTAATGACATTGTGCTGTTAAAATGACAACTTTTGTATTGTATTTGTACATCTTTGTATGATCTGAAATGTCTGCAGACTGATGTGTGCAGTGAGAAAGGAGAAATCCACAGCAGCATCCTGTAAATGGTTTAGTGCCATCGATGAGACCCTCCATCACTCCACCTGCTCTTCGTCTCATCTGGACCAGATGTTGATGTGGTCTCTTCATCATCAGAGATCAAATAGCCAGCGAGAGCATCTAAAGACTAAAATACCAATATGTCTGAATAAAGCTTTGTTCCATGTGTCTTTATTTATGTTCATGGTTACTTTAATTTATTATTTTACTCATTTATCCATGTTGTTATCAGTAAATAAAATATAAGTTTCTTTAACATATGCATTAATTAATTACTTGATTGGAAAAAAAAAACCATTATGCTTGTTTTACTAAAAAATATAATTAATTATAGGTCCCCATTTATCATTATTATTGATCAGTGCATTCTGAGGTAATCTTAATTTCTAAATAGTAATACTTACATTTTTGAGTGTAAAATCAACAGTCTTCTCCAAATACAAGACCTTCGAGAAGCGGATCCACGTCTCCTTTGTGCAGATATCGCAAACATAGAGGAAAACGTACTAGGTCTGGTCGTTGTGTTTATTGTTTTCTTTTTATTATTACTGCATAACTTACAATTACAAGCTCAGGGAAAGATGGTATTTATCTTTAACAATGAACAATCATAATGAGAAAAACCAAAAACATATATTAGGCTTGCTTACATCATAGTATGCGATTATATGCATGGAAATATGATTAAATATCTTTGAACAATCAAAATATTCACATCATAGTTTATCAAAAATTGGATTTGTTGTTTTTGTTATTGATAAGCCTCAGGGATGAAAAGAGAAATTCAACAAGACTTTAAGCCAGTTTTGCATGTGGATAAACAATTTTGAACATAAAACAAAAGAAACAACTTATTCAAAAAAATAAAGAATTTGGGTTTTCATAACAAAAATTATTTCTTTAAGAATTAAAAAATACAAAAACCTAAATAAACAATCACAATAAAAGAACAGCTGTTTCTTTGACCACAAAATGAACAAATTTCATCAATATCAAAATATTTATAGAAAGATTAATTAAACCTGTCGTTCATATCTTTTTTTTTTCTTTCTGTCGCTCATATCTGTTAAGTTGTTGCACTTGTTATAACGTCGTTGGTCACATGATAACGTCAACATGGCGGAAGACGTGCGGATCAAATCCATACTCAACGAGATTTGGCTGTAGAGTACGTACTCTTTTAACGCTCGTTAAGTAAGTACTTATTGAAATTAAGTACCTACTCCTTGAGTATGCGGTTTCGAGCAGCCAGTTACTTTCGTTTTTGTGTTCTTCGTGGGTTTTACTGGATAGTTTCGAACGAGCTGAATAGTTACTGCCACCCGTTGAACTGGAGCCTGGTTATTCTACCTAATGCATTTAAACATTGCTTTATTATTTTCCCTGTTCCAGGACTGTTGTCTACAATGATGTTTATTAAATAGGAATGCACAAATTCAGAAAAAAAAATGTTATCAGCCATAACATGGTTTATCAGACTAGAATGAAGTGCTGTTGAGAGATAGCCTATATGATGAAGTTTGTCTCAGCTGACAGCCATAAAATGAGTTTTACGTGGCAGTTTACAGCTGATCTGAAGACATGAATGAACACAATGAATGAGCTGAAAACAGGAACTATATATGAAATTAAATCCTTTCATAGTTCCCCCAAATAACAGTAGTCATGGAAGTAACAAACTTACTTGCAGTAGTTCATTTGTTTGACCATCTGACACTTTCATTTTGATTAATTAATAAAGCTGAATGGCCAGCATTTGGATTTAATTTAAATCCAAATGAAATCCCAAATTGCATGCTACACATTATGCATACTATGCACTAGATACTTAACTGTCTAGTGTATGAATATTATAAGGTTATTTTGTTAACATCTGAGTCTGAGCCCCTCCATTGTGAGGAAAACTGTGCCAGTTGACTGTCTGTTTAAGTAGGGCAGTATCCAGAGAAGACATCTCGACTCAGTGCCTATGAACAACAACTAGACTCGATGATCAACAAACAGAAAACAGAGATGATTACACTGAATACCCCAAAGCCCTCACTAATTAAAGCACAAGTAGACATCTGTACAAATGAGGAGTTCGTAAACCTGGGGACCATCATTAGACATGATGGAAGAGCAGACAATGACATAGAGAGGCGTATTAGCAAGGCCAGCAACAGCTTTATAACACTGAACAATATGTGGAGGTCCAACACTAAAATTACTGTATCAGAGATGTGTCCTTTCCACCTTACTTTACAGCTCTGAATGTTAGAGAATGACAGAACCACCTTACCTAACTAACAACTTTCCACACGATGAACCTCCAGAATCCTGTAGATCTTCTGTTCCAAAACCATCTCTAACCAACAACTACTCGTGGTGTAATTAAGAAAGTATGGATACCATCATCATAAGAAGGTGATGGAGATGGATTGGGCAAATCATCCAATATAACAAGAAAAACTGTTTTTTTTTTATGGTTTTGGCCTTTCACCCGAAAACACACCTGATAATATTAAATTATACTGTATATGTACACTGATATGAAATAATTTGGAGTCTCTTTCAGAAAAAGGAAAGCCATGTTTATAGATAAAGACTCAAACAGGAAACAAATGATCTCAAACTGGACAAGGATCAAGAGACTTAAAAATAGAAGCAAAACCATGAACAAAAATCAAGACACAAAACCTCAACACACTGACAATGGCGCATGAGCACAGACTCACAGAAACCCAGACTCTGGACTGTACAAAGTAACCAGCAGCAGCACAGAGATGACACTCAACAAATTTAATATTACTTATCGTTTCATATAAATGAATCTGAAACATTTATCAGACTTGAAACCAGCTGCCGTAACAGTCACACATCATCTCTTGTCAGTAAAGTGAACGTGTAGAAAAGTTATAGCAACGAAACCCATTTTAATACATTTGTACTGAAAGCTTCCCTGCTTCAGAAATGTGTGTTTTGTCATCCTTATCGCTTACTATAGAGAACTATTTAACATTTACAGAGCAACATAAACAGGGCAAACTTACAGTACTACCTTTGTTAATGAAGTCTGTTGAGCTCAGTTTAATCAGAAACACTCAGTTGCTGGTCATAGATTGTAGTTAAGTACCATGAACATTTTTACAAAAAAGGAAGGAACACTTTAGATCAGGGAAGTACACTATTCACCAGTTGCTTATTAGCATGCATATTACTAGAATATTTGCTGTTTATTAGTACTTATAAAGCTCGTATTAATGCCTTATTCTGCATGGCCATATTCTACATCATTTAACCTTAATATATACCCAAACATAACTACTGCAAACTACAAACAACTACCTTACTATCAGTAAGCAGCAAATTGGGAGTTTATTAAGGGAAAACTCTTAATGATTAATGTGTTCCCTGATCTAAGTGTTACCAAAAAAATAAAATAAATAAATAAACATTAATCACAAACCCACAACTTCCTTATGGGTATATGCTTCTCCACTGGGCATGATCAGTAAGAAAACAAAGTTCACAGTGTTCAACTGTAAACTCAAAGTCTCCACCTAACACTAATAGATGATTTTACAGACAGAGGAAGGTCATTCCAGAGCCTTGGAGCTGCAACAGAAAAAAGCCGATCACCTTTGCTTTAAGTAAGACAGAGGAACTACAAAGTGCAATTGATTATTTGAATGCAGAGACCTGTTAGATTGATGACGACTGATTCAATCAGAAACATACTCTTTTAAAACATATAGCTTTGTAATAAATTCTGTATTTAATCAAACCCTGTAAAATATCATTAGAAACCCTCAAAAGAGCTGACTCTGTGCTATGGCTGAAATGTTATTCGATATCTCTCATGTGTACTTGTATGTTTATATTAATGCTACATTTCATTTGTTTCACCTGTATGCATTAGAATTTATTTAAATGGTAATACACAAGATTTAGTATAATAAACTTAAAACAAATGTTATTTGAAGCTGCTTACATTTACTATCGCATGTGTGTATAAACATACTGAATTCATAAAAGCTGTTGGTTTTGAAGTGTTTTCATTCATGAATTACTGTTATAAATATAACCAGAGCTAAATATACAGCAGTTAATCTTGTTTAAAATCAGTGAAGTATTTCCACAAGAAGTGAATTCACTGACAAATCTGCAGCAGATTTTTCTGATTTACAGGATAATTTCTGATATTTATATTTGGGGTTTTTTTGTGTTTATTTTTCTACTATACATTTGGTGATTTTTTTTTCTGTATTTTTATTATGAATCCTCATAAAGATCAGGTGCTGAAGCCTCCTTCTTCAGTGACTTTATTTACAATTTCCAGGTATTTGTAGGTAATTCTATTAATTCAAAGTATTTAAAGTGAAATTATCTTTTGTTTGATAGTTTTGTCATTTATGGTTCCATCTAATACTGTCAGTACCACAACTCTTTAAACCCTCAGCAAGTCACAAAATAATTATCAAATACTTTTCAAAAACATTGATTTAGTCTTACAAGGTTAAAGAGATTTTTTAAATAAGTAAAACTCTGATGCTTAGACTGATATCATTTAGATAATATAATTTAATTTTACATTCTAAAGATTACATTCAAAAGTTGTAAGTGCAAATCAACTTGTATGTTTACTGCTTTCTTTCACTTGTCTGTAGAACATAAAATATTTATTTCAAGAATGTTGGCAACCAATCAAAGACAGATATTTTTCAAAATATCATCATAGATGTTTGAAACGACATGAGGGAGAGGCTGGAGACTCCATCCACAGAACAAAGACAATAGATATCTGTACATTAGCAACAGACACACATAAATAAGTTAATATGACATCAAATAGAATAACAATGTGTATAAAATATGAGATAACAAATGTAAGATGGAAATTTCACACCGTAAACTTTAAGTGCTGCACTTGACAATCACATTTATGATTAGAAACATTTGAACCATTACGGATGAGTTTAATGCAAATATTATTAAACTGAGGAGTCAGACAGACTCATCTGAGCGTCCTCCTGTTTAACCTTCAAATACAGCAAAATGATCACTTGAATAATAAATCAACATGATTCATTCAGTATCAAATGCTGCATTATTTGATTGTAAAGTCTGAGTCTCTTCACCTGTATGGATCACATTCACACATTTATCACACATTTCTTTCTCATCAGACACAGTAGTGAAGCTCTTCTGTGGATCCTCACCTGATGTTTACTGCTGCTTTCATCATGATCGAAAAACTATGATAGACAGCTTTTATCATCTTTTGCTGATGCAATTCTATCAGAGACTTCTATGAAAGAGGCTTGACACAGGAGCTCCACCTACACTGTAAGGAGAAAAAAGAGAGGGACAAATTGCAAATTAGTTACTATTCAAAGTTAAAGTAAAAACACACAAGAGACAGAGACATTGATCATGTGATGCTGGACGGCTGTGAGCTGAAGCTGGAATCTGCACTGATTTTACCAGCGTTTTCCTCCAATCTGACCAAATCTATTTCAAACTGGAATGATTCACTATTACTGATGGCATTAATAAAGCAGCTGTTGTTGGATAAAGCTCTGACAGTCTGCTTTTGTTCTCTTTCCTCCTTTGTGTTCAACATTTTGATCAACTTTACATTTCATTTTGACACAAACCCTTTAGTGCAATAAAGCTTGATGATCATTTGATAAACTCTTTTGTCCACATATCAGAGGTAATTGAAGATCTCTTTAATATCACAAAGTGAAGTTTACTCACCTCAGTTTACAGTTTGAGTCTCGTAGCACATCAATGAGCCGCTGCTTTGAGTCTCCAATCACATTGTTTCTCAGATCAAGCTCTTTTAGAAATTGCAGTGCTTTTGTGTTTGTCAAAGACTGAGTTAAAGAAGAAACATCTGTAATGCCACAGTCATAAAGACTAGAAAGAGACAAACAGAGGAAGAGAAGATCATCTTACAAACAAATAATTAAGTTGAAGAATTTGACACAAATATAAAGTGAACCCATGGACCCACTCATCATGAGATATTGAGTAGAAAGTGTTTTGGTTTAAACTGTTGAAGTGATTTTCATCATTTTGATTCTTGTATATGAATGTTACTGACCTCAATCTCTCCAGTTTACAGTGTGAATCCTTCAGTACGTCACATAAGTCATTCACTCCTGTGTTTGTGATTTGATTCCCGCTCAGGTTCAGTTCTCTCAGGTGTGATGGGTTTGATTTCAGAGCTGAAGTCAGGATGAGACACTGTTTCTCTGTAATACAGCATACATGCAGACTGGAGACAGAAAGAGAAAGAACAATGACTCAGATCTATGATGATCATGAGCAAATGCTATACAGTCACTAATAAACCAGAAAAATAATGGAATCTCAATGATATGAAACAAACCAAGACAGGAGTATTTGATGACACTAATTACAATCCAAGTTTGGTTTTGTCCTCACTCAAAAAGTGCATTTCATTAATTAAGATTGGTATATGGGATTAATGTAGACACAAATGAAAAATGAACACTTAAATGGTGTACATTCAAAATTTTAAAAGCAAGACAACCCAACAAATTATTTATTTAAAGTTAATTTAGAGTGTACAATGACTTGAGTTTGTTGTCTTAAAATAATCTAAACAGTGAACTTTAATCTGAGTGTAACTGCTGTACAGTATAATGATACTAACTCTAGTTTCTCCAGCTTGAATTGTGGGTTCATCAGTAGATCACTGAGGTTTTTCACTCCAGAGTCTCCTAGTTCATTCCAGCTCAGGTTCAGTTCTCTCAGGTGTGATGGGTTTGATTTCAGAGCTGAAGTCAGAGAAAAACAACCTTCATCTGTCATTTCACAGTATCTTAACCTGCAATGCCAGAAAGAGGGAGAGCAGAAAAAAAATTAAAAATAAGTCACATAATTTCATGAGCAAATTAAAACAGAGGTAAAAAAATATGAACTTATTTCATCTGATTAGGGATGTTCATTTCAGTTATTTTTCCCTAAATAACAAAACCAAAGCATGTTAACTAATCATTAACTGCCAAACAACAATACTGTGGTCAGCACCTATAGCCTCATGGGCAGCACACCGACATACAGTACAGCGCTGTAGCACTTCGGGTGCCCAGAGTTGGAGTTTAGGATCGTGGAGCTTTCCGATTAGAAACTAACAATGAAATTAAAATTTCTACATATTAGTTTTATTAACATTTGCACCTAGCCCAACCCTTACAATAATGCAAAAACAGTAATCATTGTTGTACAGTGTGACAAAAATTACACTAATATTGATGTGCGCATGCCCAGTAGACACATTTGCATACCATCTAGCCTTAACCCTCTCTCCCACTTCACTTCCGGTCAACTAACTGTCCTATCAAAATTAAGGCAAACTGCCAAAAATAATTCTTAAAAAAAAAAAAAAAAAAAAGATTGTGGAATTAGAAATAAATAAACCTAGAATGCAAAAGTGCCTGTGACTTATTCAAAATAACAAAATAAGGGGTGTGACGAGACACTTATCCCAAGAGACTGGGTTCACGGGAACGAGACGAGATTTTATAAAGAAATCCTCAATGATTAAATATGTAGAGAAAAATAGTATTTTATTCAAATGAAAAACACAAAATGCATGTGAATTTTGATATGAACTTGTACTTTATGAAGTACTTTATAATGTACTTTTTTATTTTCATGAATTATACGCTGTAATAAACATGTAAACTATAGCTGCATGATTTTGGATAAATTGAAAATCACAATTTTTTTAAATAAAATGGAGATCAGGATTCTCTCATGATTCTGAAGAAAATACTACAAATCTAAACAAAATAACATAATTTACTAGTGGTTCTGACAGAATGGTTCATTTCTTAACTCTTTTTAAAAATATTTTAAAAAAAAATGTAAATGTAGCAGCTTTGTCACAGCCATTAATCCTCTTGGAAAGGAAGCACCAGACTCTCCTGCAAAAAGAATCTCAGTTGTAACTGCCAGTGTATTTGAGAAACCATGTTTGTTAGGTCAGAAAAGCCACACACTTGAGTCCTGTGGTAAATTTGTAAAGAGCTCTTCCAAAGAACTAATTGACTTTTTAAAGTCAAAAGGCTTATGCTGTAAGACATTGGGTCATCTTAGTAATGACTGTAGAAAAATAATGATATGCCAACAATGTTCGCAGAGACATCCAAGTATACTCCACATTGATAAGAAGGGTGAACAAGTACAAAAGCAAAAGAAAGAAGACCGCACAGAGGAAAAAAAATGTATCCTCTGCTCTGGCTCCCTTGAAAAAGAATCATGTGGTTGAACTAGGGCTGGAGAAGAAGAGTCTATACTTGCAATTGTGGCAGTAAAAGTCAAGAAGTGCAGGATGAATAGATAGAATATGATCAAGAACGA
Source organism: Garra rufa (assembly GCF_049309525.1). NCBI lineage: Eukaryota > Metazoa > Chordata > Actinopteri > Cypriniformes > Cyprinidae > Garra > Garra rufa. The sequence continues at coordinate 6,083,998 of NC_133367.1, read as the reverse complement.
AAATGGTGCAACTGGCTCTTGGATTTGCAACAACTTTCTAAGTTTACAGTAACCCGATGTATCAAACCAGCAAGTTTTTTGATCTACAAAACTGGCTCAGCTGCATCACTTGGCTGACGCTAGTGAAACTGGATACGGTACTGTGACTTATATCTTGGTAAAGAATGACAAGGCTGACAAACACTCTTCCTTTCTCATGGCCAAATCAAGGGTGGCACCTTTGAAACAGATTACAATACCAAGGATGGAGTTGAAGCTGCTGTTTTTGCAGTCAAAATTGACAAAAATTATGTAACAAGAGTTACGCTTAAATCTTGAGGAATCAGTCATTTAGACAGATAGCATGACTGTACTGAAGTACATTGAGAACAAGAATACTCTGTTTAAGACCTCTGTAGCTAACCGTCTAGCAGTCATTCAAGAATCCATTACAGCAAATCAGTGGAGGTATTTAAACAATATTGAACCCAGCGATTAATGATTCCAGGGGCATGAGAGCAGAAGCATTCTTTAGATGTGAGGGTTGGATACTTTTACTAATGTGGGCGTTGATTTTTTTGGACCCCTGGATGTCAAATGATATGGCGTAATTTTTACTTGTTTCGCAGTCAGGGAGATTCATATCAGCCGGTGAATGGGAATACTAGGGGCATTAATTTGAGCACATCAAAATCGATATTTTTACAACACTAAGAAGGCTCGACAAACATGAAACTTTGCTCGAAGTATCGCCTGGGTCTCTACACATAAACTTGAGTATTGAGAAAATTTTTTGTGTACACAGAGTTTACTAAAAAGAAAGGTTTTGAACAACTCACTTTCACTGTTTGAGTTTCCGCTCGCAGCCATCTTGCCAGTCAAGAAGAGTCGATCTCCGAATGCGAATGAATGGACTCCATATGAGGCTCTTTTTACAACTAGAAGGTTAATATTGTTTTTCACTTGTGACAAAACAATGAATTAGCCGTGCATTTATATGGAAATATGCTTTAGGAGCTATCCATCTTTACTCTCCTCAGTATTACGTCGCATTCGGAGATCGATACTTCTTGACTGGCAAGACGGCCGCGAGCGGAAACTCAAACAGTGAAAGTGAGTTGTTCAAAACATTTATTTTTAGTAAACTCTGTGTACACAATATTCTCAATGCTTGAATTTATGTGTAGAGACCCAGACGATACTTCGAGCAAAGTTTCATGGTGTGTCGAGCCTTCTTAGTGTTGTAAAAATATTGATTTTGATGCGCTCAAAGTTATGCCCCTAGCCCTCCCATTCACCGGCCATTGACCACAAAACGAAATCACGGTCAATCTTAATAAACGGCTCGTTCGTCGTAATTATGCTTTTAGATATAAGTTTGTCTCGTTTACAATAAAATAAAATAAAAAACTGCCCAGGTCGCATTTTGGCAATAGTTATCCTTTAAATTACATTTTAAACCATTTAGCACATATAATGTGAAGTGATAACATACTGAGTATAAAGTGGTTTGGTTTAAACAAAGTGATTTTTATTCATTTTGATTCTTGTATGTGAAAGTTACTGACCTTAAACTCTCCAGTTTACAGTGTGAATTCTTCAGTACGTCACATAAGTCATTCACTCCTGTGTTTTGTATTTGATTACCAGCTAGGTTCAGTTCTCTCAGGTGTGATGGGTTTGATTTCAGAGCTGAAGTCAGGATGAGACACTGTTCCTCTGTAATACTGCATCCACACAGACTGAAGATAGAAAGAAAAAAAAAAGAAAATGAATCAGATCAATGAGTAAATGCATACATTCACTAATACACCAGCAAAATCATGGAAACTTCTAATATATTTATGGACAAACCAAGAGAGTACTGGAGGATACTATTTACAACCCAAGTCTGGACCCAGACTCAGTCAACAAATACCAATGTACATAGAATCATAGAAACAATATAGAACTTAAATGGTATATTTTCACGTATTTAATGGAAGAAGCCATTTTTGTTACAATTTCTAACTATACAAATATATTAAATATACATTTCTGTTAATAAACAATTAAGTGAAATATAGCATTAGTCCAGTATAAATCTGTCAGAAACATCTACTATGATTTGTCAGACTGCTTTTTTTTGTTTTCACTTGTTTCACAGCAAAAATGTCAAATGTCAGCATATTTCATGCTGTTTTTACAGATACACATAAAAACATAGTTTTTCTGAATCTTTCTTTAGATTGAGAAATGCCAGAAGTACAGTGCTGGAAATGATGTGAAATGAGCCCTCTTAAACTAAACAGTGAATCAAACTGTAACTGACATGCAGTATAATGATACTAACTCTAGTTTCTCCAGCTTGAATTGTGGGTTCATCAGTAGATCACTGAGGTTTTTCACTCCAGAGTCTCCTAGTTTATTGCCACTGAGGTCAAGTTCTCTCAGGTGTGATGGGTTTGATTTCAGAGCTGAAGTCAGGATGAGACACTGTTTCTCTGCAATACTGCATCTCCACAGACTGAAGACAGAAAGAGGAAAGACAATGATTATTTATAATAAAAAAAAAAATTTTTTTGATTTTACTCTTCCTTAATCCTACCTATTCTAGTTTGTACTGATTTGAATTATGTCTTAGACTTTGTATTACAAGCACTTGCTTTTTTTATTTGCCTCTTTATGATGAATTGTTTCTTGTATTCCTAAATTGTAAGTTGCTTTGAATTAAAGTGTCTGCTATATGAATAAATGTAAATGTAGATCTATGATGATCATCTTATTGAAGAGCTACAGTAGCTGTAGATGATTGTGATAAATGATACAGAAATGCAATATGATTTGTTGATTCTAACATGCTGCAGTCTTAAAGTGTCTGCTCTTTAAGAACGTAAGGCCCTTCTTCACTCTCTCATTGTGTTTTTGCTGTGAACACAGGAGTTATGTTGATGTGAGTGTGGTGTTTGTTACATGAGCTCTGTTAATAAAAGTATCATCAGTTTCACATGTGGAGGCTTACTGTCTTACATTATCAAATGTACAACAGTAGACATATAGCCTGTAGTTCCCATTATATGTTTGTAGTCATGTTTTTATCACTTTCATTTATTGTAGCAGCAGATTCAAGTGTTATATTTCTGTAGATCGACATGTAAACAATCACTACAAAGTTCCAAATAGTTTAAATCAAATTATTTATTAGTTAGAATATTTATGATGAATGGCAAAGCCTGGAAGATGCAATGCTACAGTATAAACAATGTAACTTGGTTCCAGTTGTCTTTAAAAAATAAACTTTATTAACACTGTTGGAGCCATTTGTTTTTCTATTTTTTATGGAATGGACTGATTTAATAATTTGAATATAATTTCGTTGAAATTTATGTTTCTTTGATTATTTGTTTTGAATGTTAAGAGTTTGTGTGTTGAAATGATGACTCTGCATTTAGGGCAGGTGAGGAGTAGGTGGAGCGAGAGTAAGAGGAGGCAGACACAATTTTTAGACCGTGGACTCGCGCGTCGATTAATTCGCCCCCCTCTGGATAGTGGGTAGTCCCTGTTGTGCCGCTACAAACCATGTAAACTGCTGTACAGTATAATGATACTAACTGTAGTTTCTCCAGCTTGAATTGTGGGTTCATCAGTAGATCACTGAGGTTTTTCATTCCAGAGTCTCCTAGTTTATTCCAGCTCAGGTTCAGTTCTCTCAGGTGTGATGGGTTTGATTTCAGAGCTGAAGTCACAGCAGAACAACCTTCATCTTTAAAATCACAGTCACTTAACCTGCAATGGCAAAAAGAGCATAAAATAAGACAAGAAAATATTATCATTATCACATCATGTTTATTCCACCGTCCTCATGAGAGACTGAGCACAAAGTGGTTTGGTTTAAACTGCTGAAGAGTTTTAATTAATTTGATTCTTGTATGTGAATGTTACTGACCTCAATCTCTCCAGTTTACAGTGTGAATCCTTCAGTACAGTTAGTTCTCTTAGGTGTGATTTTAACTAACTTGCTGATTTAGGAGAAACTCTTAAAAATGATGGGTGTATCAATCTTAAAATTAGGACTCTTAAATTTGTGCTCTAAGCCTATTTCACAAAGCGTTTATAAGGAGCTAAAACTAGCTCCTAAGCCTGTGAAATGTTAGGAGTAGTGAAGACGACTCCTAAGTCACTAAGACCAAATCCCAAACTATCAAAAATTGTCTGTTGCAGGTAATCAGTATGTAAACTTTTTAGAAACATGCTGCATTTATTTGCACACATAGGCTGTTTTCCCACGCATCTTTTTTTTTTTTTGCTTTTAGAGGATATATCTCCAAATTTGTTCTTTTGAAAGTTCATCGTCCAAAATTTTCATCGAGTAAAAAATAAATACAACATGTGAATCATGTTTACATACTGCCTCCAAAACTTCCGTCTGTCATAAAAAAAAAGGAAACGGATCAGATTTGTTTTTCTGTGTTTTTTGCATCCGTAGCAAGCATTTTGAGAGATGTTTTAACAGTTTAGAGCCACTGTACAAGGGTACGCCAAGTTCACCCACTTCGTCTTGCAGCACAAAGCACTGTAAAGGTCCTTGTACACTGAACTCACAGAAATCAGTGGTCTTCTTTATAATATGTGGCTCCAGTAATGCTAGCAAAGCATCAAAATTTACTGGAATCCTTAAGTGAACTATAAATAACTATTGTTCTTAAATGTTTAATAACTTTTAAACTGTTAATCCAATTTAAATGCTTTAAAAGTATCTACTCCTTTCTGTGATATCGCATTTGTCTCATTTGGATATTCAGAGGCTCTATAGCGAACGTGATTACGTTATTGTCACAAGCTGACAATTAGGGGCCGCAATGTCTTGCAGCCATTTCTTTTTCAATTTTTTTATAGAATGGACTGATTTAATAATTTGAATATAATTTAGTTTGTTTAATTTGTTAATTATAATTATTTGTGTTTATGGAGTTTTTATGGAGAATAATGTATTTTTATTATTTAATGATGACTCTGCATTTAGGGCAGGTGAGGAGTAGGTGGAGCAAGAGTAAGGGGAGGCGGACACAAATTTTAGACCGTGTGGTCCACGGATTTGGTGGATCAGAGCTAATGTTTTAGCAACTGTGAGTGTTAAGCACTATGTTTCTGTGAAAATAAAGCAATGGAAAAGATTAACCATGGACTCGCACGTCGATTAAATCCCCCCCCTCCCCCTCCCTCTGGATAGTGGGTCGTCCCTGCTGTGCCGCTACAAACACTGTAATTGCTGTACAGTATAATGATACTAACTCTAGTTTCTCCAGCTTGAATTGTGGGTTCATCAGTAGATCACTGAGGTTTTTTACTCCAGAGTCTCCTAGTTTATTCCAGCTCAGGTTCAGTTCTCTCAGGTGTGATGGATTTGTTTTCAGAGCTGAAGTCACAGCAGAACAACCTTCATCTGTAAAATCACAGTCACTTAACCTGCAATGGCAAAAAGAGCATAAAATAAGACAAGAAAATATTATCACATCATGTTCATTCCACCGTCCTCATGAGAGACTGAGCACAAATTGGTTTGGTTTAAACTGCTGAAGAGTTTTTAATTAATTTGATTATTGTATGTGAATGTTACTGACCTCAATCTCTCCAGTTTACAGTGTGAATCCTTCAGTACGTCACATAAGTGATTCACTCCTGTGTTTTTTATTTGATTCCTGCTCACAGTTAATTCTCTAAGGTGTGATGGGTTTGATTTCAGAGCTGAAGTCAGGATGAGACACTGTTTCTCTGTAATACTGCATCCACACAGACTGAAGATAGAAAGAGAAATAACAATGACTCAGATCTATGATTATGAACTTACTAATGTGTGTTTTTCAGCAGACGTTTGCTGACAAATGAACGGCGATATCTGTGCGCAGGTAAGATGGAGTTATGTAAATATATTTAATAGCTAATGCTAAGAAATTAAAATTGTTACCATCTACTACTGTAATAAATCACTTTAGCCTCACAGATCAATGCTCAAACATATTGTAGACTAAACAATTGCAAGTCAACAACAAAGAAAGGCAGTTAATTTGCATACGCAAAATCCTAGACATTTATCTACAAATCAGGTATAATAGTGGGAACACTGAATGATCTTGGAGAGTTTTATCAAGCTGGCTGTTGTAACTGAACGTGACCAGAGTTTGAATTGAACAGAGAATGGCTGACAGACGCCAACAAAGAAAGAGTATTAGCGTAAAAGATAACTTAGTCCAGTAATTGGTTGCTGTTTTTAGTGAGCGTGCTTCAGGTGTACACGCTCAGAAAAAGCGCATGTTACCTGTGAGTGTAACTGATGATTTTTGATTGTGGATAATAAATAGTCTCCACTATCTGCTTTTAAAGAAATGTTGTAGTATTGTGCTATAGCACAGTTGTGGTTCTGGTGCCACCGTATCAATATGCTGTACATTCACATCAAATGTTAACTCTGCAGTAGTATCAGAGCTAATGCCCGACATGAGTCCCTACTTTAAACTTGATGCCATTGTTCATTGCCCGTTTAATTTTAATACTTCACAGTATAGTGGCTTTTAGTAATGCTGAGAAAAAACTGCTCTGACTCAAACAAATGAGGAAATATTAATAACTACAATAACATCACTAATAAAATTAATGTAACATTTTATATAAACTAATAATACTCACATCAGTGTGTAAAATTGACAGTATTTATGCTGCAGTAGAGCAGCGATCTGACTCACTCGTGTGTCTCCTAGTATATGGTCACTCAGATTCAGCTCTCTCAGAAGCAACGGGTTTTTACCCACAATTCCAGTCACATACTGACAGGCTTCATCTGCATCAGGACCCAAAAACCTGCAGAAGGGATATGAAGCAAGATTTAATTCACTCTGATTTAAAGGTCCATTGCATCACAAAAATGATTGATACAATAATATAAAAAAAAACTTTATTCTAAAAACAAGATCTATTAAATGCAAAACCTTTCTTTGAACATTTGAATACACAAATAAAAGCATAAATACTTGAAAACAAAGTCTAACATTCAC